>NC_141930.1:24815168-24966683 GCF_057802395.1 Ceratotherium simum simum | reverse complement strand
TTTGGTTGAAGGAAGATGTTTAGGCAGCACTGCTTTTAAAAAATAATTACAAATGCTTCACTGAGCAACTTGTCTAACATCTCAGTTTTCTTTTTTTTTTAATTAATTATTTATTTATTTATTTATTTTTTCCCCTGAAGCCCCAGTAGATGTATGTCATAGCTGCACATCCTTCTAGTTGCTGTATGTGGGATGCGGCCTCAGCATGGCCGGAGAAGTGGTGCGGCGGTGCGCGCCCGGGATCCGAACCTGGGCCGCCAGCAGCGGAGCGCGCGCACTTAACGGCTAAGCCACGGGGCCGGCCCTCAGTTTTCTTTTTTGAAATGTTTGTTGGTAAATCACTTGAGCCTAATCTCTGTGGGTTATGTTTGGTATCATTCTAAGCAGCAGTATCTTTTATGAGGAAAAGTCACAGAACAAAAGAAGAGAACGTTATACCAAGTTTGAGGTCTCGGAGATGCTTCAGGTGCCCAAATAGTAGACCTTTTTCAACACACAGAAGTAGAAAGAGTAGAACCAGCCGTCACGGGCCTTCCCTGGGTTCATGAACTCACGGCCCGTCTTATTTCATTCACACACTCACTAGCTTCCCCCATGTTCTATATTATTTAGAAGCAAATCTCAGGCAGCATATTATTTTATTTTAAGATATTTCAATATATATCACTAAAAGGAAAGAATTGTGTCTGAATTAAATAGCTGTAGAAGCTTATGTGAACATTTTAAGGAAGTTTGTTTTTATTTTAATGTAAAGGCACTGTTCTATTTCAGGAGTGATTTGTAAATATTTTCTCAGCTGGAATATCGTGGGTGATAGGCAGTTCTGCAGTTAAGATCAATAGATTTAATTTGATTTCAGGAGCAGTCACAATTCTGAAATGAAAATGACGGGATCAAAACCTTGTTTTATTTATAGAGGCAACGCTACAAAGGGTGTTGGTTTCCACTGTTTGGAGGCCAGAGGCTTTGGGGAGGGGGCAGAGTTGAGGAGGAGCTCCTCTGGAGCTGTCACTGTGGGGGGTAAACCAACAGAGATTCTAGAAGAAATCACAGAAGCAGTGTCACACTATAATCAAAGTGACTTTTCCCCAAAAAAGCCCAATCTTATCACTTGTCTCCTCAATACCCTATGTCAGCTCCTCGTTGCCTTCATACAGGCCCGGAGTTATGACGTGATTTCTGAGGCTCTCTCACCACCAGCCCCTCTAGGACCGCGTCTTGCCCCTTGGCCTCTCTGGTTGCGGCACTGCCTCTTTCTCCTTCTGCTCTCTTTCTCCTCTGCCTCAGGTGCTGTGCGGGCCACTGCTTCTGCTTAGAGCCCTGCCCACCTGCCTGCCCTCACTGCTGGCTCCTGCCCCTCCTTCTCAGCTGCTCCTCCCTCGGGGGAACCCGCCCTGGCTGCAGCCCTGGTTAGGCCTCCTCCTCTCAGCCTCAGCAGCCTGTTTTGCTTTCATGGTCGTCATCCCACTTGTAATTACGTGTTCTATGTCTGCCTGAGGGGAGATGGAAATCTCTGTGCCTAGCACGGGCTTAGCTCTCATCAGAGAGGCGCTCAATAAATGAATGAATGGAACGACTGAACAGGCTGGTAAGGGTGCAGGTGATACAGTCAAGGGGAAGGAAGGGAAATTCTTTGGCAGCGACAAAAGAGTCAGAAATTGTCTGTCTGAAACATTTGTTTTTTGTGTTTACGAGATAGCTAAATGCACGTCTCCTCTGATCAGTGAGAAGTGTGACTGGAGAAAGACGTTCGAGTTCTTTTTACAGGTGGTGTTGAGAAACAGCAGCAACATTGACAAGATTTGCCTCCTAAAAGAGATCAGGGTGAACAGCAGACAACGTGGGGCTAAACTTTGGAGTGCATTTTTGATTAATAGGGGTGGATGAACCATTGCTGTTCTTCTAGTTGTATGTTTCCCTTATAGAATCAACTAGACTCCAGCCGAGTGAGAGACTTCTCAGCATACAGATGGCCCCACATATATCCAGCTTCTGGTTGGTAAAGGGAGCTTCCCGACCTCTGGCTGCAGTTGAGTTCACGTTAGAAACCTTGTGGGAACAAGTGAGCCTTATTTTTTTTTTTTTTTTGTGACGAAGACTAGTGCTGAGCTAACATTCGTTGCCGATCTTCCTCTTCTTGCTGAGGAGGATCGGCCCTGGGATAACATCCATGCCCGTCTTCCTCTACTTTATATGGGATGCCGCCACAGCATGGCTTGTCAAGCTGTGTGTCATTCCGTGCCTGGGATCCGAACTTGCGAACTCTGGGCTGCCGAAGCGAAGCGTGCACACTTCACTGCTATGCTACCGGGCTGGCCTGCAAGTGAGCCTTTGAAACACCCTAGAACAAGGCTTCTACATTTTCTGTGTATGGGAACACTCTACCTTAAGAAAATAAATGGAAAACAAAAAAACAGCCACGTGATAGAATGGTCAAAACCCTAAACTAGGGAAGGAAGTCTAGGCTCCTGTTTTGTTTCGAGCACTACTACATATGGACAAAACACTTAACCGTTCCAGCCTCATTCCTGTGTTCATCAAAGGCAGGAACACTGGACCTTCCCAGCCTAGGTCATAGGACTGCAGTGCAGAGTGAGATGAACGAGGATGAAGTGCTTCCTGACATCACTGCTTTCAGAACCTTGATCACCCCGCGGGCTTTTTTATTTATTTATTTATTTATTTTTCCCCCAAAGCCCTGTATGTCATAGCTGCACCTCCTTCCAGTTGCTGTATGTGGGACACGGCCTCAGCATGGCCGGAGAAGCGGTGTGTCAGTGCGTGCCCGGGATCGAACCCAGGCCGCCTGCAGCGGAACGCACGCACTTAACCGCTAAGCCACAGGGCCGGCCCCACCCTGCGGGCTTAGATGGAAACCTTGGGGTCCTGTTTGGCACTCTCTCTCTCTCACACGCTGCATCAAGTTTGTCCTCGCATCCTATTGGCTCTGCTTGCACAGTATGTGCCGAGTCAGACAGCTTCTCCCTCCACTTCCACCACCCTGTCCCAGCGGCGTTCTCCCTGCAGGTATTGCCGCGCTAGCTCCCTCGTTGGTCTGCCCGCCTGCCCTTGCTGCCTTCAGTCTCTTTCCAACCGAGCAAAGTGTGGAAGTCGAGTGAGATCCTGCCCCTCCTCTGAAAGCGCTTCCGGGGCCATCTCCCTCAGGGAAAACCGCAGGCCACCCTTCCTGCGCCCTCTGCCCCACTGTCCCTGGGGACACTCCTCCCCTGGGGACACTCCGTGGGTCCTTGGGGTGTGGGTCCAAGCCCTCCCTTGGTCTCTGCACTCGCTCTCCTCCCTGGCCTCCGGGCTGCCTGCTCCCTCCCTCCCTGTTTTCCATTCCCGCCCTTCAGAGTCCTTTTCCCTGGAGGCTTCCCCAAACCTCCCACTTGAAAATTGCGTCCCTTCCTTCAAACTCCCTGTCCCCCTTTCGTGCTGTAGTTATTCTCTGGTTTTACCTTTTAGTTTCCTGTATTTTATTTACTGTTTGACTCTCTCCTCACTAGAATGCACTTCAGCTCCACGAAGGGGGGCGTTGTTTACTGATGCATCCGTGGGCCCAGAACAGTGTTTGACACCTGGCAGCTGCTCAATAAATGTTTGTTGCATAAAAATATATGGAAGTTAATCATGGGAGGGAAAAATGTCATCAGTTTGCTGCTGTGTACTGCATATTTTTTGGCATGTACAGCAGATGAAACTTTATGAAGGATAGCAAATATTGTTATATGGCAGTGGCTTTCAGAAATTAGACATCTCTTCTCCTTGAGGTGGTCAAAATAGCAACATGATTAGCAAATTAGACTTGTTTCCCTCCTGTTTAGCTCTAGCTTAAGTCTTTTTTTGCCAGAGTAAACCGTGGGCGATGGTGTGTGTTTCCTCAGGGTATCACGTCAGGGCACATGACGTCTCTGTCCCGTTGACTGGTGATGTTTAGTTTGATCGTTTGTCGAAGGTGATAATTTCCTTTTCAAGACGGAATGTATTAGAATTCCATTCATAACTTTGGTTTATTGTCAAATTAGAATTACGGTGATTTGCCTGCTTGAAAATGAAAGTATATCATTGTGATGTTTTCATTTAGTTCCTTGTTGGGTATAATGTAAACAGTTTGGTTAGTTATTAGACTTGGCTATACCTCTGTGTAAACTTTTCCAAGAGCTCAGAAATATTTCACTGTATATTTTGTTTCTCTAGAGAGAGTTACTATGGTCTTGATATTCATAGGGCCTTGGCAGTCACACAGGAAGTAGCCCCAACTTCTCTTGGTCACGCTGTCACTCATGTGGTTATGTAGTTAAACCTTAGCTACGCCGGGGATGGGTGGGTGGGATGAGTTGAAAAGTATAAAATAACTAGGTGTAAAAGTTGACTGATTTAGGTTTGATTGTATGTTCATGTATAGCATCTTGCATTCTGGACCGTCGCTTGAGTGCTGTGTAACACTATTTGGATATGAGAAAGAATTAGTTACATATGGGGTAGGGAACTTTGGAAAGGACAGACTTCCTTTTTGATTCAAATATGTCTGAATTATGATTTCAGATGAGTGGTCTGAAAATACTTTTTAAACTTCCAAAACAGGAATATGGAAAATATGGACATCTTTCATTTTGAACTTCCATAATTGTTAGGAAATTTAGGTAGATTGATTTTATACCTTTAAAATATTCGGAACGTGTGTAGGGTTTCAAAGATTCATAAACATTTTTTTCCAAAATTCCCTCGAAAGTGAAATATATATCAGCCTTGTTTGACACATTCTTATTAGTATTGAATAAGTATGCTAGCTATAGATTGTATTGTTCATAAATTATTACTTGATCAACTCTGTACTAGGCACTCTCGGGGCAGGGGGGCCCTGGGATAACGAAGGTGCACGGGGCACGCAGTCCTGCTGTCAGGGAGCCGCCATCCCTGCAGACTCTCATCACAACGTGCAGGGTGAGTGCAGCCCTGGGTGAGGGCTGTGAAGGAGAGCAGAGAATACATCGCAAGAGCAGACAACAGGCGTCCTCATCCCACGGTTGCTCCTGCTTACCTTAGAGGAAATCACGGCTTGGAGATTTCATAACCTGGCTAGTGTTACCAGCTAGCAGAACTTGGATGGAAGCTAGGTCAGTTTGACATAGGAAAAAAAAATTGTGATAAATTATTTTTCTAACATCTGGCTGATTGTAAGTATGCTTATTTCAAAACATTCCTAGCATACAACATGCGTAAAGTAGAAAGTGAAAGCCCCCACCCCCAATAAAGTCTGGTGCATTAATTATTCCTTTAAGCTTTTTGGTGGAAGAAAGGTTTTCATAGTGTGAACATATTATACACATTTTCTCAGAATACTATGGCTGATCTTTTCATAGCAATACACAGAGCTCCACATTACATTATCTTTTCAAATAGCTCAAACAATGACATCCCGTTTTCTGTAACTTCGCTAACCTGTCCTCCTTTAGGTCATTTCCAGTGTTTCACTGTTGCAGATGGTGCTGCCATAAAGATTAGCCCTTTACACACATCCCCATGCACCTTTAGGATACATTTGTAGAGAGGGTATCATGGGGTCACAGGCTGTATGGTGCGTGTTCCAGGCATACCCCGAAAGGCCATGTCAGTTCACAGTCCTTTCATTGAGGTAGGAGTTGCCGCTTTTTTCTGCACTCACCAACTCAGGACATTATTCTCCTTTGCCAATTTGATAGGTGCTCTTCTTTCATTCTTAGTGAAATCGAGTATCTTTCCATGTGTGCATTGGTCTTCTGTGTTTCCTAATGCCTGTCCTCTGCACCATTGTGCAGTCCGGCCTCCAGTGCCTGGAAGGGCTCTCTGCGATTGAAGGTCGACGTGAGCTGTGCTCTTTTTTCCCTTCTGGTAGAGAGCAGAGGTTAAGATGCTGGCTCTGAAAGCAGTCTTGGGGATTATTCCCATTGCTGCTGCTTGCCAGCAGTTGCTCCTTGGCAGGTTGCTTAACCTTTAAATCCTTCGTTTCCATTTCTATATTGGGGGTAACGAGAGTTAAATGGAGTGTGTCTGAAGCCTTAGCACAGGGCCTGGCACAGGAGTCAATGCTCAGTGTTTGCCCCCACCAGCATCAGACACCAGTGTGGGAAGTGACTTTACGTTCCCTGCTTCCTCTTCCTGTGGGAATCCCGAGTCCTGCTCAACTGCCTTGGTTCCTTGTCTGTGCTGGAATTCCCTTGACAGAAAGGGAATTCCCTTTCTCTTTGTCCCTCCATGTCATGGGTTCTGCAGATGAGGTCCTGGACCAGCAGCGGCAGCCTTGGCCTGGGGCCTGAGCATTTTCCTTCTCAAGTTGGTTAGGGACTGAATTGTGTCCCACCGAATTTATATGTTGAAGCCCTGTATTTGTTTGGAGATAGGGCCTTTACGAAGATAATTAAGGTTAAATGAGGTCATATAGGTGGGGCCTTAATCCCACAGGATTGATGGCCTTAGAAGAGGAAGAGAAAGATTTTTCTCTCTCCTCTTGTGTGCACAACGAGGTCATGTGAACATACGGTGAGATGATGGCCAGTGCAAGCCAAGGGAAGGAGTCTCAGGATGAAACCTACTTGGCTAATTCCTTGATCTTGGGCTTCTAACCTCTAGAACTGTGGGAAATAAATTTCTGTTGTTTAAGCCACTCAGTCTGTGGTATTTTGTTATGACAGCTTTAGCAGGCTAAGTTGTCCTGGTAGATGGGTGCCTGCCTGGGGTATCATTATTTCTAGGCCATGGTTTATACATCAGAATGACCTGGAGGGCTTGGTAAAACACAGATTGCTGGGGCTCACCCCAAGAATTTTGAATTTAGTAGGTCTGGGTTCACCTGGGGAGTCACGTCTCTAATTAAGTTCCCCAGTGGTGCTGGTGCTGTAGGACCTCACCTGGAGAACCACTGTCTGTCTAGGTAGTGTGTGGAAGAGGTTTCAAACAAGAGCCCAGAAGACTTGGGGTAGGGATATTGGTTCTTCCACCCAACTATGGAAGTCTTGTAAACTCTCAGAGACTGTTTCACCACCTGCACAGTGGGAATATTATTTATACTGCTTATCTCATAGGGTTATTCAAGTTCAGATGCAGAAATAAAAACTTTTGAGTTCTGTTGTGATCGTCATACAAAGTGGTGGGGGTGAGGTGGGGCAATGTTGCATCCTTGTAAAAAGAGAAGAACAAACACATTAATGCCAAAGTATTTTAATAGTAAACTGCAAAGCAAAAGTAATCTATTCCCTTGCTTTTCTCCACTGGATACTGCCAAGTTATTTGGTTTGCTGGCTGCTGGAACTTTCTCGTTACCCACCTCTCTTCTCTACATTCCCCACCCCTACTTTTCTCAAAAGCTAGGCATTTTAGCCCAGTGGCCGTTAGGGTACAGCCTGTGGCTTCTTGTCCTGGCTCTCTCTGTCAAGGGTGTCTGCGCTTTTTTGGTGGCTGTGGCCGTGGCAATGACTGAGGTTCTCATTCTCCATGGGTAAGCCTTGTGGCCCTGCTTTTCCTGTCCAGGGTAACGTGTTCGAAAGGTCTTTTTTTTTGGTTTAGTTTTGCCATGTTTAAAATGTTTTATGATGTAAAAGTTTTAAGTGTATATATAATTACAGATGTCTTATATTTTCAGTGATGTTGTCGACCGGTAATAAGGATGCTAATCATTTAGAGCTGTGTGGTCCTCAAATTTTGTGATCCCAGGGTCATTTTATACTCTTATTGAGAACTCCAAAGAGCTTTTGTTTATGTGGGTTATATCTATTGATATTTACTGTATTAGAAATTAAAGCTGCCTAAAAATTTATTTATTTAAAAATAACACTAAATCCATTGCATGTTAATATAAACAACATAATTTTTATGAAAAATGAATATTTTCCAAAACAAAAGTTTAGTAAGAATGAAGGGCATTACTTTATATTTTTGTAAATCTTTTTAATGCCTGGCTCAAGAGAAGGCAGAATCTGATAGCTACTCTGCATTCCATCTGTTGTAATATGTTGTTTTGGTTGAAGAACATGAAGAAAATCTGGCATGCAAATTTATAATTGAAAAGGAAAGAATTTTTGAATAGCCTTTTCAGATAATTTGATACTACAAGAAAACTATAAGGAGTAGTTTGTTAAAAGTTACTTGCAATGTGGAACCTGAAATCATATCAGTGAAATTTTTGTACTTGGTTTCATTAAAATTCATTGGTGTATCTTGCACTTCGAATGGATTCTTTTATCCGTGCATGGTTTTGTAACACCATGCATTGATAATTTGGAAAATATTGGTTCAGTGAGTTACATAAATGTTTCAAATGTTGACACATTTCGTTATACAATATTTTAAAAAATCACAGTTGCTAATATCACCACCTCTCTAACCGGAAAAGTCTTTAAGTATTGGGAAGCTGTCAAGTTCTTGATGGATTCAGATTTTCCAAAATTCTGATTTTTTTACTTGAAAGCTCAAATTTTATCATTGGCAACAAAACTATCAATTGTTTTCCTTGAAGTGACAGACTTATTTTGTTCATTTTTGAGAAAATGCCTGCCAAATGCTCAAGTCTGAATAACCATAGTTTGTCGGTCATTTTTTTTTTTCCAAGTAAGTATGGTGTTCTTTGAAGAAAGCTTGCAGTTCAGTCGCACAACCTATTTCTCCGTCTACCTTGAATCGAATAGTTTATGACATTAACCATAGAAGGACGCAGGCATGTAGGAATGATGGCATAGAGAGCAAATATCTTTGTTTAGAGAAGGGCTACTCAGAGACATTTTGGGGAAGCAAGTACTCTGCTGGTTCAAAGAAAAAAATTTTCATAACATAGTTGACTTAATACACCAGAAATTATGCAAATGAATGTTGTTTCCTGCAGCACGGTGACCTTGGAGACAGAACGCCGAGTTCAGTGATAACACCAACGGTTAGAATGTTTTTAGAATGCCACCTTTTTTGGAATTGCTTCAATTATGACTTTAGCTTACTCCATAGACTGTGTTTGGATGTACTGTTTTAAAATTGTATTGCCTCAAGTGTCTGTTAACATTTTCCCAATGATAAATAAATACAATTGTCTAGTCTGAGAGGATACTGTGGCCTAACTGGGAAGAAGTGAGATACGTTCTTTAGCAGTTTAGGATATTTATTACTGTAGGACCCAGCACTAGTCTTGGAGTCTGAGAGGTGTGGCTGAGTCTTGGCTCTCTCTCTGACTAGCTGGATGACCTTGAACAAAGCATTTAACTTCTCACTGTTTTTCTGTAAGGTCAAGTGCTTAGACTAGGTCTTGAGTCTTTTAGCCCTCAGGTTCTGTGATTCCCACATTCTGGAGGCACGAAAGCAGGATTCCCTCCTCATCTGGGAAGGTGGCCTGTGGGGGGACTTGCTCTACAGTCTTCCCATCCCTTCTCACCAGCTGTGCCTCTGCCCCAGCAAGGGAGCAGGCTTCCTGTGGTTGTGAGTTTTAAAAGGAGTTATGATTCTTAATAGGGCAGAAGAGTCGGAACTTGGTATAACACCGTTTGAGTTTTGTACTGTCACCTCCTGTAGTGATCCCTAGTATATTTGGTGGGTGAAACTGGGAGCAAGGAAAACTAGATGACTAGGTTAAGGTTGGTGCAGAATGGGGGGAGAACAACGAACGTTACTGTCTGTCCGCTGTATGCAAGATGTTTTGTAATGGCCCCTGGTGACAATTAGATGAAGTCACTTCTAAGCAGCCCTTTGAGGGAGGTGATGGAATACTTATTTTCATATTTTCATAGATGAGGAAGCTGAAGTTCAGAGAGCTGCTTATGGTTTTCCCCAAATTTCTAGATGCTGTTCTCTTCTGCCCACCTCCCCATCATGATACTTGTTTCTTCATTTTTTCTCTGTGACTGTTGTAAGCTTTTCTGAAGTGTTGAAGAGATGTCACAATTGGACATCATTAATCTTTGATAAGGGGTGGTGATTTTATAAATAAACTTTTAACATTTATGAACTTAATTTTTGATAATGGTCAATAAAAGATAAAGACGAGAAAATGCTGATGTGGAAGCATAAACTTGTGTTGAAATAGGGCCTCCCCAGGGATATATGTAAAACTGAGGGCAGACAGGCTTTGGGATGGGTTCAGAAGCAAACGACAGGATGTGCAAATACAACATTCACGTGTTTCCAGTTGCCTCTTCACATCAAAAACTGGAAAGTCACATTTTTGTGGATTGTTATTGAAAAGAACTCTTCCTTTCTATTCCTTCAGCAGGCATGTTTGTGTACTTGCTTTATCCTAGCCACAGTGAGAAGTAGTGGTGATAAAAAGTGGAGGCATGAGCTGTCCTCGAGGAGCCCACAGCCCCCTCGAGGGGACAGTGGGCACAGGGCCCTGTTGGCGGTGGTGGAAGTCTCCCCGCTGCTCCCGGTCCCCAGGGAGGGGACCCACTGGGCTTGTGTGCCGAATCCATGCAAACTGCGGGAGTGGTGCTCTGGGTTCCAGATAGGAGGTGATGTACTGATGGTGGGTTGTTAGGGAAGGAGATGTTTTAAAGAAATGTTGTATGGGGGGCTGGCCCGGTGGCGCAGTGGTTAAGTTCTCACCCTCCGCTTCGGGGGCCCAGGGTTCATGGGTTCAGATCCTGGGTGTGGACCTATACACCGCTCATCAAGCCGTGGTGAGGCGGAGTCCCACATACAGCAACTAGAAGGACGTACGACTATGACATACAACTATCTACTGGGACTCTGGGGAGAAAAAAAGGAGGAAGATTGGCAACAGTCGTGAGCTCTGGGCCAGTCTTCCTCAAAAAAAAAGAAGAAAATGCTTTCATTAAAAAAAAATGTTCTATGATCTCTTCTGAAAGTTTTTAAAATTGTGGAAGCTGATGTCAAGGATGGATTGAAGGTGAAATTTCTTGTGGTTTCTTGAGGAGAGAGCTCTTCTGTCTGCATAGTCAGGAAATCTGAGGAAAGAAGTGTCCTAAGCTAGACCTTCAAAACTAATCATAGTGGAGAATAAAAATTTTTATATATTTTTTTATATTACTAAGCATATTTTTAGTAGGAATTTGAAGTAGTTATGTCTTCCTCACAGCATCCCTAAAGACGGCAGTTGACATTAACCTATTTTGTTACTGGAAAAGGAAATTAAAGAGGTTATTTCTCACTCCTGTTTGTTCAGCAAATAAATGGGAAATGGAGAGTATGTTTAGCATCCAGTTCTTACTTGAGAGCTTTATAGGATGCCTTGTAGCTATATCTTGAACCCTTAACTTGTTAATTTAAGGGAATGATTGCAGTTGTGTGGCCAGGAGCTTGTATTGTTGGTGATAAGGGAGAGATTGTGTGCTGCCATCCTGTTGAGGAATAAAGGTAGCGTGAGGTTTTACTCTTCTGAGAAAGTTGCTTCAGGTGACTGCTTGGTCTTTGGACCAACACTCCAGACGTTCAGGGAAGGACCTGGGAGGCATGTGAGGCCTTTTTCCTAGAGGTGGTGCCAGCAGGTGTCCCACTGCCTTGCCTTCCTTTCTCTAGGTGGGCTGAAGCAGAGGGCTTTCCTGTGATGCCCCTTCATAGCATTACAAGTGAGCGTGTTCTGAGAAATGATGGTTTCATAATCTTACTCTGTAAACCAGGTGCTAATTTACCTTTCGGGGAGGACAGTCACTTTAGAATTACTAGTGGTTCCCAGGTAATTTTACGTTTAAAACTAAAGCTTCACTGAATTACTTACATAATATATGTGTGTTCAGTTCATCTATATAGTAACTTTTTATCAATTATCTGTGCTTTTTGAAATTTTGGTTATTTTTCTATCGATAGAAGTGTGGATTTCAGAAGAGAACAGCTCTACTTTGCATATTTCTAAGTGCAGAGCTACTTAGGTTAGTGTCTTAGAGTGGAGGGATGTTTGCCATTTTGTTCAGCCACCTCTCCATCTCCCCACTCTACAGATGAGAAACTGAGAACCAGAGAGGCTGAGTAAGGGCATAGAGGCCACACAACCTGGTTGACATATTTTGCACATTTAAATTTCTCATGTTAAAGGAAAAAGTGTTTAATCATCTGCATTGTGTACTAATTATGTGCCAGATACTGTGCTAAGGGCTTTATGTATACAATCTAATTTAGTCCTCATGACTTAGAGGTAGATGGTATCATCTGTATTTTACAAATGAGAAAGGGAGGTTCTAGAATGGGATCTCATTTCAGAGTTGGTCTTGGGCCTTAATGGGCTCATAGCGCTCTCTGCTTATGCCACTTTGTTCTGTTGATTCTTGGGGTCTTTTGTAGTTTTATACAAATTTTAGGGTAGTTCTATTTCTGTGAAAAATGCAATTTTTCTTATCTTGGAAAGAAAATGGACACTTATCTTCTTTCTGTATAGCATTTGAACTTGTTGATCACTTCCTTCTTAAAGAGTTTTCTTGGTGTTTGCTTTTGTCTTTCTGGCTGGCTCTTCTGCCTGCCCTGCAAGTGTTGGTATCCTCCAGGATTCTGTCCTTGTTCTTTTCTCTTGTCACTCTAAACATACTCTGTGGGTGATCTCATCTACTCCAAGATTTTGCCTTGCTTCTGTTTATCAGTGACTTGAACAGCCATATCTTCAGTTCAGCTTTCTCTCTTGAGCTCTTCACTTATATATTGTACTGCTTACTGGATAGCTCTGTGTGGATTTTCTGTACACCTCTCCTCCACGCCATATAAATTCGACTTCTCTTCTGTTCTCCATGTTTCAGGAAATGGTATTACCATCTGCTTGGTTATCCAAGCCAGAGTGCTATCATCCTAGACTCTTCTTTATCTTCCAATATCCAATCAGAAACCAGGTCAGATGGTTGGATAGTTCTGTCTCTTGAGTGTCGTCTCTCCACCTCCTTCGTTGCTGTACCACTGTCTCTTACTTGAATTCTTGTAAGAGCCTTCAAACTAGTCTTCTTAGCCCTAGTCTTGTATCATTCCCACCTTTCCCAAGCTGTGATCAACATTTTAGTAAGGGGGATTCTTTCTAAAATGTACATCTTTTTAAACAGCATAGCTTAAACGCTTCCAAGTTACTTCTCTATGAATGCAGAATGGGTTATAAGGCCCTCCATGATCTGACCTCCACTTAAACTATATTGAGGTGTTTGCAGACATCTGAGTGTATTCTGCTTCCCCAAGCCTCAGGAATGGATTTTTCAGTGCTCTCTGCTTCCTTCTTGCTCAGATCCTCTACCTGCCAATCTCCTACTTGCCCTTTGGGTCTCAGCTTAGACAGAGTCCTCTAGGCCAGCACTGCCTGTGAATTTTCTGTCATGATAAGAATTTAACTGAGCTCTATATATGCTGCATCCAGTTTGGTAGCCACTAGTCACATAAGGCTGTTGAGCACTTGAATGTGGCTAGTGTGACAGAGGAACTGGCTTTTAACTTTTATGTAATATTAATAAATTTAAATTTAAATAGCCACATGGGGCTAAAGGCTGCTGTACTGGACACATAGGGACTGTTGGGGAGGGGTGCCTGTGTGCTTCTCGGCCCTCTGTTGTCTCCACCAAAAGCACTTTCCCCAAGAACAAGAAAATAGCTGATAGTATTGGAGGGGTCAGGAAAACCTCACAAAAAACAAACTCAGGAACTCAAAGCATATTTATACGAAGACCTAAGAATATTATAATACAGAAAAATAATTTTACTAAAAAATGGTTTTGATTTATCAAGAACCAGTTATTTTCAGCATATTCATAGTTACTTGTTTTATCCTGAATTTACATCTGAAATGCTTAAATTTAAACTGTGAACCAAAGGGGCCAGGTAAAATTAACAATCAGAATTTATTTCAAACATTTGATTGTTAATGGATGTCAGATAACATTATAGTTTTTATTAATACTTGATATTGGATTGTTAGCAAATATTAATGGAATTTAAAATAGGTGAGAACAGTTTAGAGAACTGGACTTTTTGGAGAAAGGGTGTTCAAATATAATAAGCAATAAATAGCATTAATGCGTTTCTTTCTGCACACCAGAGTATAGGTAGAACGTAAAGTGGGGAGAAGACATTGCTGGATTCTTTGGACCCTGTTGATGCGACACGCCCCAGGCCATGTTGCTCTGGGAGGTTCTCTCTGAAGGCTGAAGTGAGTCATTACACAAATAAGAAGTTGTAAAGCTAGAAAACTGTCACCAGTATGCAGTTCTCCTTGTAAATGGCACAGTATCAGTGGAGTGATGGAAGATGGTTTAATTCCCCATCCCAACCCAAGCCCTCCCCTCCCTCGGGTGAGTAAAATCTTAGGGAGGTAGTGCAGCATATTGACTCGCCCATGTTTTTGTGGCTGGAGAAGGGGGCAGTAGTGATAATACTGAGATGTTATGTAATGGCTGATTCCTTACACATTTTTGAGGCACTGGGTCTGGCATTGGGAATACAAAGTGATAGGCATAAAACGCAGGGGCTTCCTCGATGCGCTCAGCCATCTAGGCCCAGTGGGCACATTTAAGGAGACATACTAGGGGAACATTTAAATTGTTCATTAGGAAAGAAATATTGAAATATAGTCTATATTCATAAGTTAATCTTTCAATAGGACATCATTTATTCAAAGAAAAATACAGAAAAATGGAAAGAATTCTTTCAAAAGTAAAGTAACAGAAAATATAAATTCATTCTACAGAAAAGTTATAAATGGTTCTGATGGGTTAAAAGCTGCTAACTACCAAGTTTGTATGCAGCCAATAAAAATTATTTGGATACTGATCTAAAAAATTTCAAGTACCAAATGGTGTTTAAAAACTTATAGCTTTACCATGGTGAGAATAAAACTGTATTCTCAGCGTTTTCAGACCGCAGAGTCTTACTGCTCAGGAGCCTTGGCAGTTGAATGTGCAGAGTTCTTGACAAGTGACCCAGCCCGAGCAGAGGGCTTGTAATTGTATTCTTGAGTAGAAGCTTGAGATGGGTGGTCGGTCAGAATATTTTTTGCTCTTTCTACGTGTAAGATCCAGTCTGGAAGGGGTAATGTAGGCAGTAAAGTTTTCTATTTATTGAGGCACTTTGATTTGCATACAGAATCTTAAAGGCTGTTTTAGAAAATTTGAGATATGTTTTTCATAGTCACTGGTCTTCAAAGGCACTAAACTCTCAGTAGCGTAGTTGGAAATCTTTATTTATATTCTTCAGGATTGTTTTATAGGAAAAACGGCGACTATTTTCAAATCCTCTCTGAGAAGTGGACATGAAGTAGAGAATTTGGTATGTTTAGAGATGTAATAGATATGGGGGGGACACTTGAAAAATGAGGGTAGGTATAATATGACATAAATACCATCACTGATGGAACTTAATTATGTATATTTCCTTATCTGGATCATAATTTTATTGGCAACTGATATATAGTAGTTAAACTCATTAAAACCACACAAATGGGTGGGTGCAGCAGTCTGAGGCTTCAGTGAACTCCGTATTTTAAAGTTGAGTAGGTGTCTGTTCTTTTCGTATTCTTTGATTAAACCAAGTACAGAATTCAATTATAAGGCTTCATGGGTAGCCTTAAATTATCTTGATCATCCTCATTATGTGAAACAAATGTTGCACCTTGTGGTAGCTCGTCTTCTCGCTTTGCCTTTTCTTGCGTTACAGCCTCTTTTCCTTGCTAACTTGACGTGAACTTAATGTTGATCTGTGATCAAAATGGAGACAGTGTAGAAGTTTATAACTACGTAAGTAGGTCCCTTTTCAAACTGAAATATAAAGTTTACAAGCGAGTTAGAATGATATCCTAATATCAGGAATCTTGTACACTCATGTAAAAAGTACGTAGAATTGGCTAGTTGTATGATTTTTAGGGGAAATACGTGAGGCGGAAGCAGATCATTACAGTCAGCTTTCAGTGACATAGACTAGTACAGCTGTGCAGTAAAATAATACAAGAATTTGTTGTAGAATGCGTTGTAGGTTTTTTGAAACGGATTTAGGTTATAAATTAATTTACTTAGAATAATATAAAAGATGTTTCATAAAGTTAGTTTTCCCTACGGTGCACAGCTAATTGGGGGAAGGAAGCTCAGAAGATTCCGGGTAATGAGGAGAGGGGCCAGTTTAGGGTTGAGCCTTTGCTGTGGATGCAGGAAAATGTAAAGTTAAACATACAGAGTTTATGGATAAAGCTTCTGTTTTTTACCATATGCTAATATGAATGAAAGCATTTAATTTGGCTAAAAGATATATTAGGCTTACTTAGCTGCATGAAATTGATAGTTTTGATTATCAATATTTATTTTATTATTATAGTTTTTGATAATAGTTTTGATTATCTAATAGTTTGGATTATGGTGGCATCGTAGAACCTACTTACATTTATGATAAGCATAGGTATACAAAAAGTGTCCAACTTTGTTGTAAGGCAGAATGATTATGAAATAATGGATGCGAGACTGTTTACTATATATTCTAGCCTTAATTCCATTTCCTTTGTCAAATATCATTTATTTGAAATAGAAATTTGATACTGTAGTCACTGAATAAGTTACATTTGTTTTGTTCTGTTTTTTTCTGTAGATTTACGTTTTTGATTCTATGTGCAGTGTTCCAAAATACTTTCTCTATACTCTTCTAAAGACCTCTTCAGTCCTCCTTTACAGTTCTGTTTCACTTTTATATTGCTTGCTTCCTTGATGGAAATCTGAATTTTTATAATTCCTGTGTATTTCTCTTTTGCATTAAATATGTTGTCTTAGGAAACTGTCCAGGTTACTGTGTGACCTTTGCCCTTGGTATCCTATGACACTTGGCCTGTCTCTGTGCTCAGGTTTATTCATGATGGATAAGGCTCCCTTCTCATCACCTGTGCTCTGCTCTAGCAGAGAAAACAGAAAAATTATTTTCAGCTGTGGTGTTGCTGAAGGGTTTCTTTTTTTTCTTTAAGGAAAAGAATGTTGGTAGTGTGTATCAGAGAAGACTGTTTACACCCTTTTTCTCCCTGCAGGGGAGAATTGGGTACAGTTTTAAACTCCCCCTGGAATATGAGACAAGATCCCCTTTTCAGCTTTCCAGAAAATTTTAAAATGCAAAAGAATGTAGGAAATTGCCAGATCAGTAAATCAGTGACAACTCTAGTAAGTATACCAAAAGCGTGGTTCTTACAAGAGCAGTTGACTGCTGTGTTTTCAGCCCCTCAGTGTGTTGCGCTCGTCCCAGCTTTGCATCCTCTAGTGGTTTAGGGTCAGCTATTTAGGAGTTTGTGGTCCCCAGGGCATCCCTGGACAGAGGATGGCCCTGGGCAGCCCCTTCCTTCCCTCCTATTCTATTGTCACTCTTTGTAGGCTTGACAATCACCCGACATGTGTATGTGTGTGTGTGTCAAGTCAGTAGCTTGAAATAGGTCTAGAGTGAGTGGGAAAATATATTTTCAAACGGCGATTTTTTCATTAGGCTAATAAACATGTGGCGTCATTTGGCTTTATAGACCAAGTTTTGTTTGTTTAAACTATCCCAGGATATTTTACAATGTTAAGCAAGACATACTAGGAATCACCAAATTTTGTGAAATTTATATTACTCTTCCATTAGTCTGCATTAGAAACGTCCTTGCCAGGTGGGTTGAAATACATTTCTGGAGTTTAATTTTTCCTTGTCCCAAATAAATTATACTAAAAAAATTTCCATTTACTTATTTCTGGACCTGTCTTCATTTGCTTTCCCTCTCATCTAAAATAAAATTAATTAGGATAGCATTAGAAAGCTATGGGATAGATCCACATATTTTACATACATATCGTATTTACATATATAGATATGGTATTATGTATGTATATATAGGTGTCTGTCCTCATTTCTCTTCTGCCGTATAACACTCAGTACTTTATGTGTTAGTAGAACGTGTACTGCTCTATTGCTGGGCCATGCTAAGTTGTGTAACGGAAAGACCATCACCCCGATGTGTTTTCCCAGTGTCTCTGGTGGGAAAAGCAGGTCAGCTGTCTGCTGCCTGACTTCTCAGTGGGCTTAGTCTTGGAAGGAGTTAATTTCAGCCAGTGATTTTTCACTGTTGAATTGCAGAGTGTAAAGGTTGTTCTCTAAAGGACATCGATTTCCATGGTTCTAGTGCTTTAGTGGCACAACTTACGTATAGGACAAAATGTGCCTTTTGATCAATTTAGAAAAAAAAATTAGTGCTGTGGCCATGCACTTACTATAAACTGTTAGCATGAGTGCTAACACTCAATTTCATTAGTTGCCTTGAAAGAAAACATATTAGCCCCAGCACTTTTATGTAGGAAAAAAGTCATCTTTATCTGAAAGGCAGCTCAGAATATCCAGACTCCTCAAAGTTATGTAGAAATAACTGAAAGGTTTCTGCAAGAAACCTGTGAAATAGTATGTTATGTAACATGGCATTAGATATTAATGTTAACTGCATTTTTTTTTGTCTTGCAAAAATGATTGGCAAGCAGATGGTCGTATCTTTAAAATTAAACCACTTGTATATGTGTACTCCTTATAAACCATTACAAATTAAGCTTTGTCACTAGGGTTGTTTGTAATTCTTTGGGTGAGGTTAATATTGTTTTTTTATCAGTCACGAATGCCAAGACTATCTTTCCTTAAATGTAAGGTGGCATATCTTTGTATTGCTTGCTTTGTAATTCTTTGGGACAAATTATTAGTTGTCAGTTATTCGTTCTCAGGGTGACTGAGGAGCAGTCGGAGCTATGGTGCAAGAGGAGCTCAGAGTCAGAGCTAGACTTCCCAGACTTTCACATGGGGAGGCATCACCGGGGTCCTTGTTAATAAAATGCAGATTCTGGGTCAGGATGTCTGGGCTGGGCCCAAGATTCTGCATCTCTCACCAGCTCCTAGGGGGTGCCAGTGGTCCCAGGACCCCCCTTCAAATGGCAAGGTTCTAGTCTGCAGGGAAAGAGGCAGGTAAAGAAGAATAGCAGTGCTTTTGTAGCTCTTGCCCCTGGTGCAGTGGAAATACTAGTGAGGGCTTCCAAATCAGGGGGAGGGTCAGAAAGCTTCCCCACATGGGCGGTAACAAAGGGACTGAGAAAAAAGAGGCCAGACTGCACAGTGAGGGGTTAAGGAGGCAGGTGTAGAGGCGAGGAAGGTGTGAGGAAGTGAATGGATGCGTGTGGGTAAACTTCCAATGGTTTGACAGACCCAGCCTGGGTATTTGTGACTGTTTCAGGGGGCAGAGGGAAGGGGATCTGGGGAGTTGAGAATGGAGAGATCGACAGGGATTTGGTTACGAAGTGCCTTCCACCTGCTGGAGCGTTTGGACTTGACCCTAAAAGCTGTGGGCACTCCCTTAAGGATTTTAATCAGAAGAGAGATGATGCATTTTATGTTTTAGAAGATCATTCAGTAAGCTGTGTGAACGTGCTGAGACTGGACTTGGGAGAACCATTCAGCCTTTACTGTTTTGTCCTTCCATGAAAGACAAAGCCTTGAAGGTCTGACTACATCTGAGATAGTGTGAATCCAGAGGAGGAGGGAGACTTGTGAGATACTTAGGAGGCAGAATTAGCAGGTTGGTTGATGGGTTGAATATACAGGATATCCGAGGGGTGTTTATTAGAAAGTGCTACACGGGACAGGGGCCACGTCTGTCTGTGTGTATACCCAGTGTCTGTTAAAATGCCTTATGCAAAGTAGGCACTCATTAAATATTTTTTAAATGAATGAGTGCTGGGAAGAGGGTTATTTTCCATCATTTGACTGGGTTGAAGGGGTGGATGGAGGTGGCATTAGCTGCTGTAGGGAATGCTGACATAGAGTAGAGCGTTACTTTGTACAACGTCAATTCCAAGCATAGTTTTCCCTATAAAAAATGAATATCTTTTCAGTTAATATGAGCAAAATTGGAAGTTACTTAGTGATATAAATGGAAGCTAACTATAAATGCAGTTCTTATTACTTTTTTTGGTTTTATTTTTATATGGGGCTTGTACTACCATAGACCTTCTGAAGGTCTTCACATCCTTTTTTGTTCTTTCTACATCTTTTTCTTCCAATAAAATAGTGAATGAAAATAATGCACAAAGCCACTAGGAAAAGTAGTGGCCTTACGATAGCTATGTGGATTTTTGGTTGTAAAAATTAAACTTGCAAATACTTTATTAAAGGGCAGTGATAATATGGCAATTATAAGTAAAAAGGATTTTGAAATTAATTATTCCTAAGTTTCTGAATTTTGTATGGTTGAGAATCATTCCTAACATAATAAAAATAATTTATTGAGAAATAAAAATGTATGTTGGGAGTTATTACAGAAGGAAGAAATTATTTTTATTTATTTATTTTTTTGGTAAAGAAGATTGGTCCTGAGTTAACATCCGTTGCCAGTCCTCCTCTTTTTGCTGAGGAAGATTGGCTCTGAGCTAACATCCATGCCCATCTCCCTCCATTTGTATGTGGGACGCCGCCACAGCATGGCTTGATGAACAGTGTGTCAGTCCGTGCCCTGGATTTGAGCCTGTGAACCCTGGGTCGCCAAAGTGGAGCGCGCTAACTTAACCACAATGCCACTGGGCTGGCCCCCAGAAGGAAGAAATTTTATAGGTTGAAAATATAGCTCATTAACATAAAATATGATATATGCAAAGAATACTATAAATTTCATCACAAGGGGTAGGTATGGGGACCTTTAAAAGAATACTAACCTCTGAGCAGGGGAAAATATTTTTCATCAAAGAGAATTGCTACTATTTAATGTTGTCTTTGTCGAAAAATGTTACCTCTAAGAAGAAATATAGAGCAGCACTGTCTATGGAGTTTTCACAATAATGGAAATGTTCCATATGTGTGCTGTCCATATATGAACAGTAGCTGCCAGCCACGTGTGGCTGTTGGACGCCTGAAATGTAGCTTGTGCGACTGAGCATCTGAATTTTAAATTTTATTTAGTTTTAATTAATTTAAATAGCAGCATGTGGCTAGTGGCTGCTGTGTGGGACAGTACAGTCATAGTGCATCGGCACTGCCCAAGCATACTAATGAGGAAGAAAATGTGGTCTTGTCTGGGGGGTCCAGGAGGGGCATCTTCGCCATCATGAGGCAGATCTGGAACTGATGTTGGTAACTTGGAGCCATTTCCTGATTCTTTATCTGGGCTATTGTCCATTGGATCGATGCTTTCTCCCACAGCAAGCATTGGCCTGGCTAGACTTGCCTCTTTCCCAAGCGGCTGTTGGGGGCCTTTGGTGGGGATCGCTGTCCACAGGCCTCATGATCTAGCTGAAAGGACTTCACTGTGAATGGAGGCCCAACAGTGCTCAGCCCTTAATCTTCTGTGTGTTCACCTATCAGCTTGTGGATCCTTACCCTTCTTGATATGATTTGTAACCTTGATGATCGACAGGCGTCTTAATGGGGTATGCCGAGGGCGGTGACATGTGTTTTTCCCACTGCTAGACGCTCCCTTGGAAATGCTGATCCATGCTTCCCCTAATCCCAAGATCATTGTCACAGTTATGTTGTATATCTGAGGCTCTTCGGAGGTGGAGGAAAGGGATTTAAAGAGAAGAGCTGCAAGTCCAGCTATATAACAGTAAAATAGTCTTCAGCATCTAAAAGGCAGTTATCCTTTCACTTCATACTTGCCCACACGTGTTGGATATTTATGGAAAAGGTTTCCTTTGGATGGCGTTCTACTTAAACAACTGGATAAAAAGTGGTTGAGCTCTAGGAAATATTTTGCCCATGAAAGGGGTTTTGTCTTCACCTGTCTCTTTGCTAGCTTTCCAGGTCGCTGTGATACCGGATCAAAACTTGGCTACCCCTATGCCGTCCTCTTGGAGGAGAGCATGGTCGTTAAGCATTGTTTATGCAAGTTTTGAGAGGTCAGAAATTCACTTCAAAATATTCACGTATATTTTACACAACTTATTTCTTCCTTTTCGGTTTATGTGTACCCTTTGTGTTCATCCCTCATTCTCTATGTGCCATCTACCTGTTTTTTGGATCTACCTATTTTTCATCCTGCTTCTTCCCAATAAAATTAACCAAAAGCCTCAATATGGTGCTAATATGTGCTCGCTTCCTAAAAGTTATAGATAGTATAAATAAAAGATGTTTTTGAAAGGAAACTCTCTTCTATTTGCTGGTCTCAGTAATTGTTTTAGTGACTTATCTCTGAGTAAAACAAACCCAATTTGGGCCTTTTATATTTTGCCCCCACTAGTAAGCTGCCATTTCATCTGTACATTTCTCTTTCATCTTTGGGAATTGTTTGTCATTAAAATATTTTGTAGAAGATGTGTACTCCTCTCACTCTCTAAAAGAGTTTTATCATCTGTTAAATGAAGAGGGGTTTGGATTAGAAGGTCTCCAGAGTGCTTGCCTTCTCTGTGGTTTTCATCGTTGTTTTCACAGGGAGTCTCTGCAGGGTGGATGATTCTGTTCACTGAGCTGTCCTGTTGTGGCCCCTCCTCACTCTCAAACATAGGCGCCTTACGAACTGTCTTCCTAC
Organism: Ceratotherium simum simum; assembly: GCF_057802395.1. Lineage (NCBI taxonomy): Eukaryota > Metazoa > Chordata > Mammalia > Perissodactyla > Rhinocerotidae > Ceratotherium > Ceratotherium simum. The sequence continues at coordinate 24,944,269 of NC_141930.1, read as the reverse complement.
TCTCAGAAAGTACGTGCCAGTAGAGCACAGCAGTACTGAGCAGAAACTTACATACAGTGAAGACACGGTAATTTATTGTACTGTTTACTGTATAGTATCACACACAGTTAAAACACCTGTCATCATAAATTACCAAGAAATATTTTGTAAAATGGTATCCTAAATTTTTATAATGTAATCCCCGAATCTTAAGCCTTATTTAAGAGATTCATCATTTACAGATGAATGTGAGCTCCATGAGGACTAAAGGGAATTTTGTTCTTATTCACTGATATAGCTGCAGCACCTGGACCAGTGCCTGGGTCATAGTAGGTGCTCAGTAAATATATTTTGAATAAATAAATGTGATTCAAGATTTAAATTGGTTTTTATTTAAAGCAAAATCAAACATAAATACAACTTGAATATGTATTACCCAGTGATAATTACGAGAATTATTTGGTAACTGAAAACTTGTATTTCTGTTTCTTCGTTTTAATAATTTGTAACTATGCTGTCCAGTATGGTAGTCACTACCCCCATGTACATACACCTTTTTTTTTTTTTTTTTTTGTGAGAGAGATGAGCCCTGAGCTAACATCCATGCCAATCCTCCTCTTTTTGCTGAGGAACACTGGGCTAACATCTGTGCCTATCTTCCTCCACTTTATATGGGACGCCGCGACAGCATGGCCTCACAAGTGGTCCGTCGGTGCGCGCCAGGGATCTGAACCCAGGCCGCCAGCTGCGGAGCGCGCGCACTTAACCACTATGCCACTGAGCTGGCCCCATGTACACATTCTTGACTTGCAGTGTGGCCAATGAGATACACTGTAGTTGTGAAATACCTGCAGGGTTTACATTTTTCGATGCTATCTAATTCATTTTTTAATATTGGGTGCATGTTGAAGTGATAGTATTTTGCATATATTCGGTTAAATAAAAATTATTAAAATCAGTTTCACTTTTTTGGGGGATACTTTTAAATGTGGCTACTAAAAATTTAAAATTACATATATAGCTCTGATTTGGTGACTCTCTGAACAGTGCTGATCTAGACAGAAAATGTAGATATTGTATGTAGAGAGGTGGCGACCTTCAAAAAGGAGTTGTAAATGAATGTCTTTGATAGAAACAAAATTATATGTTGCAGCTGTGACTTGGGAAAGTGGGTATTCAAATGGTCTTGATCAAATTAAAAAAGACCAAAATAAATTAATTAGATTAGCTCAGATCAGAAATATGAAATCCAGCTACCAGATGGATTCCTAGCATAGTCACCAGCCGAGTCTCGAGGTCAGAAAAGGGGCAAGAAGGCAGTGGTGGCTGTCTGAGCAAGCATGAGTGGTCACTAGTGACAGACGAAAGCCATAGCTTTGAACCTCTCTGCCTGGGGCTCACTGATTGTGGTTGCAGTTGTTGTGGGTGACGTGTTTACTTGACACCAGGTAATGCTGTCATTTTTCATGCTGCCGGGAGACAGACTCAGTGGGAAGGAGTAGGGAACTGGAAACCCAAGTGTCAGGTAGGATTTCTCTCAGCGAGTGTTCCATTTTGTCCCTTCCCCTGCCTTAGGCGGGTTCTTTTCCCCCTTCCGCTCAGCCTTAAGCTGATATAAAGTAAGCATCAACTGTCTCTGCTTCTCCAGGCTGCCTGTGCCTCTGTCTCTGGGCTCAGAGGACTGGGCCATCCCCTCTCTCTGGTCTCCTTCCCCCGCCTGGAGCTGGCTGGGAACCCCATCCAGTCAGTAGCATGTCCTCCTGTGACATGTGGTGGGCCCTGGTGGATGAAGCCGTTATCCTGTAAAACCAGGCTATCCAGGACATACAAGTAGACATTCCCTTCCTTAAGCTAATTTGAAAAGTTATTTTGGTAAGTGGTTAGTCTGCATGGCTGGTTTAAGCTATTATCAAGTCCATTCCAGTATTTATTTCTTTGAAAGCTGGAATGAGCCTTGAGTAAATGAAGATTGACTGCTTAGGCTTTTTGGGAGTAATTTCAATTTATAAATGTTTGTTTCGTTTGGCACTGGAGATTTCTCCTTCTCTGTATTTTGGATTTTAAAGGAGTTGTGTAGTAAAGCAGCTTGTCTGTAAATAAAGTGGCTTTCATGCTCACCTTATTTTCACCCAGGTGACCTCTGTTTTTGGAGAAAGTAGATCAGAAAATTCATGGCAGTTAGCGGTGGAGTGAGGAGACCTTTGACTCCAGCTGACAGCTGTCACCTGAAAACTACAGACCTAGAGACCCTCTCAGGTGTTATGTCTGTAGTTCTGACAGCGAACAAGAATGTTGTTTACATTTTCTGTAAGCCAAATTCTCCCCTTGTTAGGACTATGTTAGAATAGGGCAGGCAGAAGCTGAGTTTTCATCTGTCTTAAGTTTTCAGCAGTGTTGGCTGGCCCATTGTTCGTTCCCATGCTCATATAGAGTGTGTCAGTAGAATTTATGACTGAGTCTGTTTATAACATCACTTTGGAAATTCTTCAACAAGACATTGTTTTTTCAAGTTGGGCAGTATCACACAATGCTTAATGTGCTTATGAAAGAGAAAAAAATGAGTTAAATTCCAAAGATGTTTAAGATTTCAGACATTTTTCCTATGTGAATTAGTTCTTTATTAGATTGTTGATTTAATTAGCATTCAGCGAAAACATGTTTCTGTTTTGATTGTGGAAACATTCTTTAAATTGGTTATTTTAATCTGATACAAAATCTGTTAGGAACTGTTTGAATAAAATGCAGAGTATTAGGTAGGGTATATACTGTGTTCTGTAAACAGGATGCTGACGAATGTGTCTGCCCATTGTCCCCCCATCTGCCTGTGTCCTGCTCTGTGCCAAAAGAGGTTAAGGCAAAGGTGAGGGCTGCGTGGATATTTTGAACTTCATTCTGTTAATTTTCAGCTTTGACCAGTTTTGGGGGAAGTTTTCTATTTCTACTGATGAGAATAATTATCATCTAGAACCTGCCCATCCAGCTAGAGTCTCTGTAAGTGGTCACATGGGCTCCTAGTTCATGACCAGAGCCCAGAGTCTATGGGTGAAGAATGAACCTGCGATTGGACTTCCTCCGCCGGCAGCGCACACAGGGACCTCGGTGGGCCCAGGGCCATGAGGGGGATTGGTCCTCTTGGAGAATGAAAGCTTTTCTTTTGGTCTCTTTCTGAATCTTGTATATTCCTGCGATTGAACATAATGAAATATGAATTTATTATACTGTTTGCGACCTTGCTTTCCAGCGTCATTATGGACGCCTTCTTGTTCGACGCCTTTGTCGCTATTACATAGTTGTCTGTGGGCCGTAAATATCTAATTTGTACGAAATGACTGATTTTGATATTTGTATAATCCTCTAGTCAATTTAACTAAGTTCAGCTTTTCACAGCCCTCCGTGCTGTGGCTGCTCATCTGATTACACTGCTCAGGGGAATAAGGTTAAGGGCGGGCTGTTGGTAACCAGAGCATTTCCAGGGCTTTAGTTCAGCAGATGGGCTGCTTGGCTATATTCATACATCTGCTTGCCTGCTGTGGCAGCTGCTGCTGCTTCACGTTGTGTTCTTTTGTTCTGTTCCATCCAAGAATGGAACGCTAGGAAGTGTAGTGAATGGATTAATTTAAGGTTAAGGTTAGTGTTTTGCTTGCTTTCTAAGTAACCGATCATAATAATGCTTCTGGTAGAAGCTAATGAGTTTCTCTTAAAGTGAACTAGATTTATAAAATACAGCTCAGCAAGGGGGCTAGATTAGTATTGTTGATGGAAACCAAATTCACATGCATAAAATACTGGCAGTTTTTATCGTTTGTTCCTAATTCTTTGTTTTCTTCCTTCCTCTTCCCCACCTCCCGCTCCTTTCTAGGACCTATATCCAGACTTTGCCTGACACTGCAGGGTCCAAGAGAATTAAAGAAATATGGAATGACATGAAGAAGATTAGTTAAGGATTATAGGCTTTGAGGACAAACACCTCAGTGGAGTGAAGCACAGACAAGCTCCTGAGCTGTAGTTTGGAGGAGCCGTGTGTTGGAAGAAGATGGCGGATCCAGGAATGATGAGTCTTTTTGGCGAGGATGGGAATATTTTCAGTGAAGGCCTTGAAGGTCTTGGAGAATGTGGGTACCCTGAAAATCCAGTGAATCCCATGGGTCAGCAAATGCCGATAGACCAAGGCTTTGCCTCTTTACAGCCGTCCCTTCATCATCCCTCCACTAATCAAAATCAAACCAAGTTGACCCATTTCGATCACTATAATCAGTATGAACAACAAAAGATGCATCTGATGGATCAGCCGAACAGAATGATGAGTAATGCCCCTGGGAACGGACTCGCGTCTCCTCACTCGCAGTATCACACCCCTCCCGTTCCTCAGGTCCCTCACGGTGGCGGTGGCGGTGGTCAGATGGGAGTCTACCCTGGCATGCAGAATGAAAGGCACGGGCAGTCTTTTGTGGACAGTGGCTCCATGTGGGGCCCCCGGGCTGTTCAGGTACCAGACCAGATCCGAGCGCCCTACCAGCAGCAGCAGCCGCCGCAGCAGCCCCAACCAGCTCCGTCGGGGCCGCCTGCGCAGGGCCACCCTCAGCACATGCCGCAGATGGGCAGCTATATGGCGCGTGGGGATTTTTCCATGCAGCAGCACGGTCAGCCACAGCAGAGGATGAGCCAGTTTTCCCAAGGTCAAGAGGGCCTCAATCAGGGAAATCCTTTTATTGCCACCTCAGGACCCGGCCACTTGTCCCACGTGCCCCAGCAGAGTCCCAGCATGGCACCTTCCTTACGTCACTCAGTGCAGCAGTTCCACCACCACCCCCCTACTGCTCTCCATGGAGAATCTGTTGCCCACAGTCCCAGATTCTCCCCTAATCCTCCTCAACAAGGGGCTGTTAGGCCACAAACCCTTAACTTTAGTTCTCGGAGCCAGACAGTCCCCTCACCTACTATAAACAACTCAGGGCAGTATTCTCGATATCCTTACAGTAACCTAAATCAGGGATTAGTTAACAATACAGGGATGAATCAAAATTTAGGCCTTACAAATAATACTCCAATGAATCAGTCCGTACCGAGATACCCCAGTGCTGTAGGATTCCCATCAAGCAGTGGTCAAGGACTAATGCACCAGCAGCCCGTCCACCCCAGTGGCTCACTTAACCAAATGAACACACAAACTATGCATCCTTCACAGCCTCAGGGAACTTACGCCTCTCCACCTCCCATGTCACCCATGAAAGCAATGAGTAATCCAGCAGGTACTCCTCCTCCGCAAGTCAGGCCCGGAAGTGCTGGGATACCAATGGAAGTTGGCAGTTATCCAAATATGCCCCACCCTCAGCCATCTCACCAGCCCCCTGGTGCCATGGGAATTGGACAGAGGAATATGGGCCCCAGAAACATGCAGCAGTCTCGTCCGTTTATGGGCATGTCCTCAGCACCGAGGGAGTTGGCCGGGCACATGAGACCAAATGGTTGTCCTGGTGTTGGCCTTGCAGATCCACAAGCAGTCCAGGAACGACTGCTACCTGGCCAACAGCATCCTGGTCAGCAGCCATCTTTTCAGCAGTTGCCAACTTGTCCTCCGATGCAGCCCCACCCGGGCTTGCACCATCAGTCTTCACCTCCACACCCGCATCACCAGCCTTGGGCACAGCTCCACCCATCACCCCAGAGCACCCCGCAGAAAGTGCCTGTGCCTCAGGTAAGGGAGCTCGGATCCTGCCTGCTTTATGGTGTGAAATGTAACACGGTGAACTTACCTCATAGGATTTTTCTTTAAACTTCATGAAAAGCTTATTCATTATGAGTTCCTTAATTTTTATTTTGTAAGCTGCCCCAGAATCTCATTTTTTTCTATTACTCCCTTTATTTACTCTTACATAATTATTGGCTTATGCATTTATTCGCCTATTGAAAAAGTCTTGAATCCTCCTCTCTCAGGAATTGTGCTAAGGATGCATAGATAACTAAGCCTGAGTCCCTGTCTGAAGGAGCTCTGTGGTCACTGCCAGCAGGAGGACAGACTTTGGACTCAGAACAAACGTTGTTTTTTTCCTTCTCTTTCTTCTGTTCTTTCTCTTTCTCTCTTCATTTTGAAAATACGTGGAAATTTGTTTCCAATGAAGTTTTACATTTGTGGTTGTCCTTCCCACCACTTCTAGAAAATTATAATTCTTTTCTTTGGGAGGTTGCAAAATGTGTTTTTCTGTAATATTTATTTTACCAACTATTGAATGTTAGTGTGAACTTAAATTTCAGACTGTGGGAAATCACAGTAAATGATAACCCACAGAAAGTGTTTGATCTCCAAGAGATTTGGCTACCCAGCACTGACACAGGAGTCTTCCTTTTTGTAAGCTGGGATTTTTGTTATCCTGCAGAATTTATAAGCAAACAGATTTAAGCTCTCGTATTCATGAAGACATCTTTCCATTGTAAATGTTGGTGTTTGTGCCCTAGGTCTAAGAAAAATAAATTAATACGTATATGTACAGATTATTCAGAGTGTTATTCAAAAATACATGTTGATCTTACACTGTGATTGCAACTCCGAGTTTGGATGGCACAGTCAGTGATTTTAGAGCTGTAAGGCACCATTCTTGTCGTTAATGAACTTAGAGTCAATTTGGGGAAACATGACCAATATGTGAAAATATAAAGCAGAGTAAAAGACCATCCGTGATGATGTGACAAAGTGTCCAGAGAGAGGAAATACCTGTGGATGAGGGTGCTTGGAACTTGGCTAGGACTTAGCCAGGGAAAGTGAACCGAGGCTGAGGACGACATTTCAGCTTGGGGGATAGTTCCTTACACGGGCATGGGAAGGTGAGCTTACTGCAGGGCAGGGCTAGATGGTAGAGGTCTCATGTTCTCTTTTAAGGAATTTGGACTTCAATGGCGAGTCAGTGATATTGATTAGACAGTCCACAGGATGGCTCGGGAACCAGAAATGAATTGTGAGTGGGTGCTCCAGGCCTGTGAGGACAGTTTGGACTTGGATCAGGGAGTGGGAACAGAAGGATGCGAAGCAATGTGAAAACAAAGGCTTTGGTCAGGAAACAAAGCCTTTTGGGGCATCCCAGTGGAGAGGCTTTTAGAACAGAGACTCAGAAACTCCAGCCTCCATGGGCTTGGGGAAGTGGAGGTCGGGAAGGCCTCCTGGGGACCTCAGGACATAGCACATGCAGGGGTTTTTAGGGGTTTTGAGGAAGCTGCCCTCAGCATCCAGGACACTTGGAGATTCTCAGGAGGGGCCCCGAAGTCAGTGGCCTCCTGGGCCTCAGCCGCCTGACCTGCCATCTGTGCTGCCCAAGAGAGAGAGCCACTTCTGTCCTCTCCGGGAGTCTAACCTGCAGCCAACGGGAAAGGGCCTCTGGGACCTGTGGTTCCTGGACAGTGTGAAAGGAGAGGTGAGAAAGGCAGTCTGGCAAGGTGCTGGAGAGCCGAGGGCCTGGGGAAAACAAAGGCAAAGGAATGAAAGGGAAAGATCAAACCCAGCTAATTTGTTCTCCTTTCTATCAACTTCAGGGCAGAATGGTCCTCCTCAGAGTTGACCAAACGTGCTGTCCCCGAGGCCGGCCGACCTGGGGGGCTTCTAGGGCGGAACTGAACGTGGCTTAGTTTCCAGGAATTATTTTCTTCTTCCTTGGAAAGTTTCTCGTTAAACAAGGGATCTTTTCAGAGCAGTGGTTCGCAGACTTCTCCTTGTCTGACGTCTTCTTCACTGGAAGATAAACCCAGTTGGAAGGAGATGCCTGTGATTATAATCTGGTCCCCGATGGGAATTGCTGGCCTCCTTCAGCTGTCCCTAGTTTTTAGAGTGGACCCAGCATATCTCAAGGGCCTTTCAGAGGACACGTGTGACTGTGTGGCCTTTGAATCACGGAACGCTGCGGGGCTCCGTGTGTGCTGTGTCCTGGCTGGATGGTGGGACACCAGGCACATGTCTGTTTCTCTCCAGCTTCTCGAGTGCTCCATTGTAGGCAAACTCGGAGCCGGTGACGGGCTGTACATAGTACATTTGTGGTATTTTCATTATATGTACAATTGTGTTTTTTTATTTCACTCATGGTATTTGCTTTTTTATTTCTGCTTAACTTTGTGTCCTCTTCAGATTTTGAAGCACAGTTTTGAAGGCAATACTAGGGAGGTGTAAAGTCTTGGGAAGCACATAGACTTTAAAGTCAGAAAAGCGTCTGAATCCCAGCTCTATCCTTATTAGCTTGGTGACCTTGGGCAACTTACATAACCTCTCTGAACCTCGGATTCTTCATCAGTAAAACAGGAAAAATAGTACCCGTAACAAAGAGTGTTGAGATTAAGTGGGGCAATATATACCAAGTGCCTAGTATAATGTCCAGCCTATGGAGTATACTCCTATGTTAATTCTCCTCTAGGTTTTAGTTTCTGATCTCCTGAAATATAAACCTTGCTTTATAATTATATCATTTAACATGTAAACATATGTAAAATTATTTTATTTTTAAGGAACAGGGTAAATATTATGAAATATTGCCTTAGTTATGAAACTCTAAATTTGATTTGTGCAAATACTACCCCCTTTAGCCCATATTACAGGGTGTGATGAAGATAGTGGTATGGGTAATTCAGAATGCTATCACATAATCCTAAAAAAATCTCTCTCTCCCTCTGAATGACTCATATTCTATTCTAGCACATATATCTAATCATGTTTTGCTTTAGAACTACTAAAAGTATTTTGCATTTCCTCTGTGATAGAATATTGGTTCAAAACCATGCTGTGTAGCAGAGAAACTACCAGATTAAGTTGAAATATTGGTGTAATTTGCTGAATTATCACCATTCAGATATGCTTGTTGACTTTTTTATCTTGAGTTTTTCACTTTTTAAAAATAGAAGTTATGCTTTTTAAATGTTTCATGGGTTCTGAACAGATACTTTCTAAATTATATAACACATTTAAGTATCTTTAAGATAAGTTTAACTTTATATTGAAGAGTCAACAAGGGATAGTATTAGAAAGGCCAGAGTTCATCAGACCATAATGTTCATTGTGGTGTGTGGGCATATTCTTTAATGGAAGTTCTGGGCTATCCTGATTATTTGATAAAATTTATAGGGAGAGAAAAATCTCTTGGTTACTTTTCTTTCCAATAGCTGATTAGAACAGTGGTTCCTCAACTTTTTCATTTCAGACCCGTTTACACTCTTAAAAATTATTGCGGACTCCAAAGATCCTTTGTTTATATGTTATATGTGTTGATACTTACTGTCTTGGAAATTTAAACTGAGGACGGTTTGAAATATTTATTTGTTAATCGTTTAAAAATAAAAAACCATTATGTGTTAACATTTTTAAATGAAAAATTACTGTTTTCCAAAACAAAAAAAATTAGTGGCATTGTTTTACATTTTCTCAAATGCTGGATTCTCATGTCTGCTTCTGCATACAGTCTGCATACAAGTCATGAGCCTTTGGAAAAGCCCACTGTTTGTTTGGAGAGAATGAGAGGGAAAGGCAAGTACCATCTCAGTGTCGGTATACAAACAGTCCTGAGCGCCCAGAGCCCAGGCCCTGGGCCCCTCTTCCTCAGAACTGCTGGCGTGAAGGCAAGAAGCAGGCCTCAGAGTCTGTAGCTTTTGAGTAGAAGCACCACCGACTGGTTACTGATCCCGTGACTGTGGGCAGGTTACTTAACCTCGGGGCCTCGATTGCATTATCTCTCAAGTGAGGGTTGGTGTACCTTCCTGGTAGAGGCATAGTGAGATTAACAGTAACGTCTTTTCTTTTAAATGCTTGACGTGGTGTCAGACGCATGGTGGGGTCTCAAAAATGATAGGTTATCATTGGGCAAATGTACAAAATTCCCTGTTGCAAAATCTTAAAAATAATCTCAGACTCTTATTTTAATGTTAACTGTTGTCAGAGTTGACTTCATTTCCTTGGTTTCAGGGAACAGTTATCAAATATTGAGGCTCCCTATATCCTGCTCGTCAGGAAAGAGGGAAAGACCTTACCGGAGGCGGGGGAGGTGGTGCAGGCAAGGATCTGCCGTGGAAAGCACAGCACAGAGAGAAGCACTGCGTGCTTTGGGAGCAGCTCCTAGTCCACTCTTAGGGTCAGCGAGGCTGGGGTCTGGGAGGGTATTCTGGGGGGAAGTGATGTCTTGGCTGAGATGTGAAGGATCAGTCTGAGTTGAGAGGTGGATGGTTAAAGGGGGAGGGACAAGAGTTGAAAGCTTAGGAGATAATGAGTGCAAAGATGAGAGAGCCCCGTGGGCCCTGAATGCCCCTCAGTATTACTGGAATGTAGGGGCTGGGGCTTGGGAGAGAGAAAGCCACACAGTCCCCCTGGGGGACCTTGTCAGTCATGGTGTGAAGCTTAGACTGGGTCCCGTGTCCATGGGGTGCCCCAGGAGGTTTTCGGCAGGGGCTTGGCACCATGAGGGCACTTTGCAGCACCTTAGGCACAGGAAGACAGCAGCGAATGGAGCGTTTATCATGCCTGGTGGACGTGGGTGAAACAACTTAGAAGGAAGACACATTGTCATTTTGTTCTTTTGAAGAGTTTATCTATGAAAGACTGTGGTTAAGTGTATTGTCCTTCAGGTTACGGCAAATCTCCGAGTTTCTGAGTAATTTATACTGCACAAGTCTACACAGGTATCTCAGTTCATGGATTATGCTCTCAGATGGGCAAATTCTGGTGGAATTTTTAGGATCTGCACCATTGTATTCTTAGAATAAGTATATTTTTGATACATTTGTGCCCCATTCATTAATTTGGTCCTGAAATATAGTCATGGTGAAAAAGAACACAGGCAAAAAACTTTTAAAAGACTGCTAAGATTGAGGTGATGGGTAATAATTTCTGTGTCCTAATTTCCCTTGGGAGATTAAGGAAAAAAAAAACAACCTAGAAGAATCAGTGGTGCAACTTTTCCAGTTCTCTCTCTTTAAATAGCCTTTCTGGGAAAACGTTTTCCTGGTAAATCTCAACTAGAGTCAATATTCTACTGAAATTCCCTCAGTGCACCCAGTAAATACAGAATTCCAGACATGAGCAGAGCAGTTGGCAACTGCTAAATAAATTTTTATGGAAAAAGTGGCCGTGCATCTCAAGCCTTATTTATGCAAATTGTGGTCAGAGGTAGAAAAAAACGCCCTTTTAATAGCCAGTAGACGTATCCCTATGAGTGCTACTCTTGATATACTTTCACACCCCTAAAGATGTCTGGTAGAGAGGGGGAAACAGTCTCTAAAGAAAGCGCAGCTTTCACCGCAGTGGCGTTGGGGGGCTGTTCTAAGTGCACCCACGTTCAGAGGACGGGCACCTGTGCTGGGACCTCGTTGGAATAGGCTGCCCCTCCAGCACTCACAGGGGAGTCGAGGAATCATCGCTTTCCCCGTGCTGGTGGCTCACTGCTTGTTTCTTCACGACACCTTTGGTTGAAGCAAGCCATCCATCCCTGACTGCTATCTACTTTACTAGTCGATTGGCAGCCAGTGGTTTTTCATGAAGACTGTATTTTTTCTGATTACCTCAATTTGTATGTACACCAGCTTAATGAGCACCTCCCTGCATTTTCTCTCAGCATAGCTGGTTTATCCCAGAGGTCAGAGTTTCAGTGGGTTAAAATGGAAAATACTGAGTGTAGAGTTAAAGCAAAGGAAAAAATTCTACTTCATCTATTCTTGCACCCCAAGATCTGAAAGAATGAATGAGCCACATACTAAATGGTAGCCTTGCCTCTTAGTGGCTTTTATTTTATAAAAGGCTATTGTTTTCTATGACAGTCAGATATACTGTAGGTAACAAGAAGTTAGTTTTTAAATTTACTTTCAAAGCCTGGAGATTAGCCAGCTGCTAAGTGTCCCAAGTAGCCAATGGATTTTCTTAAGTTTTATTTTTTTAATTTTTTTTTGTGAGGAAGATCTGCCCTGAGCTAACATCTGCCAATCCTCCTCTCTTTTTGCTGAGGAAGACTGGCCGTGGGCTAACATCCATACACATCTTCCTCCACTTTATATGAGACGCTGCCGCAGCATGACTTGCCAAGTGGTGCATCAGTGTGCGCCCGGGATCCGAACCGGTGAACTCCAGGCCGCCACAGCGGAGCACGCGCACTTAACTGCTTGCGCCATTGGGCCGGCCCCTCTTAACTTTTAGTTTTTATTTTATTTTATTTTTTTTGTGAGGAAGATCAGCCCTGAGCTAACATCCATGCTAATCCTCCTATTTTTGCTGAGGAAGACCGGCTCTGAGCTAACATCTATTGCCAATCCTCCTCCTTTTTTTCCCCCAAAGCCCCAGTAGATAGTTGTATGTCATAGCTGCACATCCTTGTAGTTGCTGTATGTGGGACGCGGCCTCAGCATGGCCGGAGAAGCGGTGTGTTGGTGCGCGCCCGGGATCTGAACCCGGGCCGCCAGTAGCAGAGCGCGTGCACTTAACCGCTAAGCCACGGGGCCGGCCCCCCTCTTAACTTTTAAAGAACCACTTTTAGATACTACATTTTAATCTTGTATCTTGGTTGCCTCCATTCAACTACATTTAAGAATTATTTATTGAGTGTCTGTTACGTGCCAAGCACTATGTTAAGGACAGAAATTGGTGATGTGGTGGAAGGTGGTGTGGAGATAAAGGCCCTCACTGAGATGGAGAGGGAATTTTGTGAAGTATAATCTTCTGGCCATCATTTCTTTGTGTACCTACTATGTGCTAGACCAGTGCTGTCCCATTGAAATGTAATGGGAGCCGCAAATACAAGCCACGTGTGTTATTTTAAATTTTCTAGTGGCTACATTAAAAAAAAAAAGAAACGGGTGAAATTAATTTTAGTAATATATTTAACCCAGTATATCCAAGATATTATTCCAACACATAGTATAAAATATTACTAACGAGATATTTTACACAAGTGTTTGAAATCTAGTGTGTGTTTTACATGCATAGCTCATCTTGGGTTGAGATGCATTTTAGGTGTTCGGTGGCCCCGTATGGCTGGTGGCTGCCATCTTCAACAGCGCCGTGCTGGACTCTTTCCATAGCAGTTGCTTCAAATTCTTTTCGAAAACAAGTCAGAGTATAAATAAATTCGTGCACTTATAAATAAATAAAAAATTGTTTAGTTTAATTATGATAGTCAACCTCCAAGGCAGATGTTAGCACCCTCATTGTAAGGTTGGGAAAGTAGGAGCGTTGTTTTAGATATCAACAGTACGTGTAGTGTTGGAGGTGTGTGTGTACTATCAGTATCAGCTCATGAAAAGGTAGATTACTGAAGTGAAATTTCGTTTGGATTTCAAAGAAGGCTGTCGAATGTCTTTCTACTTTCTTGTAGGAAAAAATAGTGAGCTTCTCTGAAAGGTGGATTACAACCATTTTCAAGATTTTAATTTCAAGTTGGTTTTGGATATTTTTAGTAGTTATTTAGTTATTATTTTTTTCCCCTAACTCAGAATCTCTCTTTGCCTCTCTGTCACTAATGCTTGTTTCTTTATGAGACTGATTCTCCAAGGATAAGGGAGAAAACCTTCATTTTTACTATTATGCATGCAGGGGCCTCCCCTTACTTTTTTCTGTCACCTCTTTCTTGCTGCTTTCTTCTTCTTCGTTTTATCAGTCATTCAGAAAGGCCGTCTCTGGCCCTGTGGACAGTCGTTGGCTGAGAGAGGAGAATTGGGAAGTGGGTCAGGGAGTCTAAGGGAAAAGCATAGCTAGACCTAACGTGGAGAATTCAGTCTTGACATCTGACTATTAATCTCCATTCTTGGTAGTTATAGCTGTCAATCTACGGATAATCTCTAAGTAACCATGAGAGATGGCCCTTCCTCTTCCTTTGCTACTGAACACAGCACCTTGTTCTTGCAGCAGCTTGTACTTGTGCTTTTGCCTTGCAAAACTGTAGCCCGTGATGGAGCATCACCATGAGTGAGGTTTTGTGTTTTCTTCACTTAGTGTAAAAACTATAGGAGAACCTTCTAGGAGCTGGGATGTGACCTGGAGGTGGTGGTGCTGTGGAGGATTTAAAGGGAGTTGGCAAAAGCCAAGAAATTGGCACCATTTAAAAAAGTCAAAAGTCAACATAGGTATGGAGGCACATATCACCCTGCTTGCTTTTTTCCTGGTTTGGATTGGATGGTGCGAGTGATGGCCAGGTAAGGCTGGGAGGTGTTTCCTTACGTCCTGTTTTAGCGATTGAATCAAAATCATCACCCAGACAGTTATTTGAAGCGAACATGCCATTTTGATGCTTTTTCATGAAGCGCATAGTATTTCTGATCTTCTTTATAGCGTATTTGGCCTGTTCTCCTCCACTCCTTTCTCTGTTTAATTTAACTCTAAATAATTCTGTACCACAGATTTCAGGAAAATTCTTAGACTTTAATGCTGGTTGAAAGCAAAAACAGTTGTTTTGAGCTGGAACTAAGAGACATTAATATCAAAGGCATTTTCGTTTTGTTTGTTTGCTTTGGCCATGCTCATAAAGAGTTGGAGAATATTTTGGAGGTGCAAGTGGTGATGTTGGAAACTTTGTTAAGAGTTTCTCGAATGATGTTGTACTTATCTTGTGCCCTTCCTACCTCTTCACGAGCTGGCTGGAGCAGGTTTGTGGCATTAGTGTAAGAATCCCATCCTCACCCATTTGATGGGCTGTGGAGTCCCTGCCTCTTGCTTATTGGAGGGGGCTGGGAGCATCGCAGGGGGGATTTCCCTGCTGCTGAGTAGGCAAGGACTTTCAGACTATTCTTTTTCTGAAAAATTTTTTTTTTGGTGAGGAAGAATAGCTCTGAGCTAACATCTGTTGCCAATCCTCCTCTTGCTGAGGAAGATTGGCCCTGGGCTAACATCCATGCCCATCTTCCTCCACTTTACATGTGGGACGCCTGCCACAGCATGGCTTGATAAGCAGTGCATAGGTCCGTGTCCGGGATCCAAACCTGCCAACCCCAGGCCACCAGAGTGGAGTGTGCGAACTTAACCGCTACGCCACTGGGCTGGCCCCTGAAACTTGTGGTTTTTTTTTTTTTTTTTTTTTTTTTTCCGAGGAAGATCGGCCCTGAGCTAACATCTGCCAATCCTCCTCTTTTTGCTGAGAAAGACTGGCCCTGGGCTAACATCCTTGCCCATCTTCCTTCACTTTATATGGGACGCCACCACAGCATGGCTTGCCAAGTGGTGCATTGGTGCGTGCCAGGGATCCAAACCGGCGAACCCCGGGCCACCACAGCGGAGTGTGCGCACTTAACCACTTGCGCCACTGGGCCAGCCCCTGAAACTTTTTTTTTTTTTTTTTAAAGATTTTATTTATTTATTTATTTTCCCCCCAAAGCCCCAGTAGATAGTTGTATGTCATAGCTGCACATCCTTCTAGTTGCTGTATGTGGGACACGGCCTCAGCATGGCCGGGGAAGCAGTGCGTCGGTGCGTGCCCGTGATCTGAACCCAGGCCGCCAGCAGTGGAGCACGTACACTTAACCGCTAAGCCACGGGGCCAGCCCTGAAACTTTTTTTTTTTGAAGTTATATTTCTGAATGTACTTTTTTTTTTTCCTGAGGAGGATTCGCCCTGAGCTAATATCTGTGCCAGTCTTCCTTGCTTTGTATGTGGGTCGCCACCACAGCATGGCTGACAAGTGGTGTAGGTCTCTGCTTGGGATCCAAACCTGCAAACCCGGGCCACTGAAGCAAAGTGTGCTGAACTTAACCACTAGGCCACAGGGCCGGCCCCTCTGAATGTACTTTTAATGAAGGGGCAGTGTACATAGACTTACAAGTTCTTAGTGAATATGGGAATATTTGAAATTAAAGTTTAATTTTTAGATCACGCTTCTTGATGGACTCTTACAGCCTGAATATTCTCTTTAACTTAAGAAAAATCATATAAAGTTGTGGGATGATGCAGTTATGATATGTTTTTGCTGTTAATCTTAAAGACACCTCAAGGGCCGGCCCTGTGGCTTGGTGGTTAAGTGCGCGCGCTCCGATGCTGGCGGCCCGGGTTTGGATCCCGGGTGCGCACCGAGGCACCACTTCTCCGTTCATCCTGGGGCCGAGTCCCACATACAGCAACTGGAAGGATGTGCAGCTATGACATACAACTATCTACTGGGGCTTTGGGGGAAAAAATAAATAAATAAAATCTTTAAAAAAAAAAAAAAAGACACCTCAAAATGTTAGTAGGAAGAGATGGCCAAACTTTAATACCACTGTGGAGGTTAGTCCCCACTAATGGAGAATTTACTTTAATCTTGGCATTTTTAATGTTACTGTCCATTCTCTGTAGTTACAGCTGTCAATCTACACATAATCTGTGAGTAACCATGGACAGGGGTGGAACTGGGGCAATCACCAAGTAGGATGTGCTGAGGATGCTTTAAATTGGCCCGTTACTAAGCTGGCTGCTCCAGTAATACAAAGACACGTTCACAAAGGAGAACTTTGTGAAATGCGTGGAGGCGTACCTTGCCTTAAAGGAGATAAGTGAGAAATCTTTCGGGAAAAGAGTTATTGAGTAAGTAGTATTTTGTTTTTGTCAGCTATGTCTTTGCATGTTTGCTCTTTTCACTGTAACTGTCTTCACCTGAACAGTGGGGACTGAACTGAGCACATTCACCTCCACGCTGGACTCAGATGCCACAGCTGCTCTTGTCCTCAGTGTTGTATGTGATGCGACTTTGGACTCAACCAGGTGTCCCTCTTACTTTGAAACAGTGATAGAAGACTTAGCTTTAGGAGGGAAATATTCCAAAGTCCGGTTTTGGAAAAGATCTGTCCTTAGAGCCCAGCTTAAAGCTTGCTCACAGCTTTAGTATTTGTAAGAAAGTTAAAAACCAGTATTTACATATAAATAAGGTCTCTAAGCTAGGGTATCATTGTTGAGGGGAAAAAAAACAGTAAGAGACTAGTAGTTCATAGAGCAAAAATGAGCCAAATCATAAGATCAGTTTTAATAAGTTTCCCTCGTTGAGGACTTGAGAATCCTTTTAACACCATGCTGTGTTAGGTGCTAATCAATATTTCATATTAAATATAAATTTAATTCCATGAATAAGTTAATGGGAAGAGGTGAGTGTCAGTTTGCTTTTTCATTTAGTGTTTCCCTTGTCATTTTTTAAGCATCTCATACCTCTGCTGTCTGTCTGGTGGGCGCACATGGCGTGGTATGGCCAGGGCTCTGCCCCTTGCCACTGGCGGGGAGGTACTGGGGAGACAGGATCACAGGTTGTGAAGACCATTGAGAACTGCATTTGAACCGTGCTCTTCTTAGCAAAGTGCTAAGTGCTCCCTGTGACTTAGCAAGAAATTGGATGCTTACTGAGCTTCCCCACACCTTAGTTTCCTGAGGATCACAATGGTACCAATTGCACAAGATTATTATGAGAATTAAATGCAATAATGGCTGTAAAGTTTTTAGCACAGCCTGTAGCATGTGGTAAGTCCTCAATGAATGTTAAATATTTTATTATAACTATTGTTAATGAGGTTGTTGAAATGAGCTCATCCCCCCCCCCCCACTTCTACTCTGGTATCTTAAAGTAGAAATACTTTCCCTTATTTTGTAAAACAGAACATTATGTATCAATGCCTTAAAAATCAAATTATCACAATCTCCATAAAGCAAACAAAAATTCATAGTATTTTTATGGGGGGCAAAAATTGCTATCACATTACTGTATTTCTTTTTAATTGAATCTCTAGGAAATGGAGTACTGTATATAAAATATCAACTTCTTTCTCAGTGTTTCATTTCTACCCACTTTCAACCAAAGTGAAAATCATCACTTGGTTTTTAGAAACTTCTAGCAGCAGAGGTGAAGTTGGCATTCTGTTTTGTATTGTGAAGGAGGTTCTTTAGTTTTCCCTCCGGCTTCCAAGAGGTTAACCCACTGAACTATATATGCACCTATATATAGTAAGTCTTGACTATGTTAAATATAAGTTTAAGCTTACAGCTGTTAACCACAAATTCGGTGATCCACTCCACCCCCGTTGTTTTTACCAGCATCTTCCTGTATTTTCATGTGCTCTCGCACACCTTGAGGTGATATTATAGTTTTGTTCAGTACATGTGTTCCTGTTGAGTAGCGCTGACGGCAGTTTTGAGCTCAGTTGGTTTGTGAGGGCCCTACCACTTAGGATCATTTTAATGTTTCTTTATCCTAATCTATTTTTTCTTTAGAAAGTAGCTACATATGTTTTAAAGTGAGACAGTTGCAAAAGAAAATGGAAAGGATTGTTGCAGTTAGATTTTAAAAATTTTAAACATGTTACTAAAGAAGGTGATTTACATTTTTGAGTATGTGATTTTTACAATTTTGAAGATAATTTTTATCCAACTCATAACACTGTTGCCACTTTTTAAAGTTTACTATTTAGAGCTATAGAATTTTAGAGCTGAAGGAGACGGGCGTTAGAATTGAGCCTGGAGCCCACGGTTTTGTTCATCGGCAAGATCACAGTTATGTCTTCGCTTCAATTTGAATGTAAGAGAAAGGGCCCTTTGCTTATCATCTTCTAACTTTAAACACTACAGTTTTTTCCTTTTAATAAAAATACTGATGAAGAAAATTGAGATTAAAAAAAGTAAATGGAAAATCTATTAGTTATTGTCTAACATCCACCAGATGTAATGTTTACCAAATATCGTGTATAATGTTTGTATATATTACTTTATTGAACCCTAATCAATACACCATCTGTATATAAAATTAAATGCTCCCTTCGTTTATGGACATACCACAGAGTGGTTGCAATCCAGGCCTGTCATATACTTTAATTCAACATTTAGGAAAAAAAAAATCCTTCTAAATATACTTAACTATACCTGACGTTTGTCAGAAGGTATCCAGTGTTTTCCAAATTTTTTTTCAAAGAAAGCGTGCATGTTCATGATGTCATGCTAATAGTGTTTGTAGAAGATGTATAGCCCATTACTGTCCGTACACTTTTCTGTGATGCTGAGAAGATTCTATGTTTGCTCTGTCCAGTACGGTAGCCACTAGCCGCATGTGGCTATTGAGCACCTGGAATGAGGTAGTGAGTCTGAGGAACTGAAATTTTAATTTTAGTTAATTTAGATTTAAATAACTATATGTGGCTAGTGACTTACATATGGGATAGCTCAGGTATAACCAAACTAGACAAATTATTGAAATCACCAGAAAGTAAGATGTTGAGCACAACTAGAACTAGAAAAGAGTGTTTTGTTGTCTCTGTGGCTGGTGCAAACTTTGTGTTTCTACTTTTATTCTCTCTCACCTCCTACCAGATGGCCTTGCCACTGCGGGTACTCCGTATCTTTGGCCCTGCTAGAGAGTGATGGAGTATAGAGGCCATACATGGTAACGCTGACACACAGTTCACTTCGTTATTTTTGGAATAAATCTTTGCTGTGTACCAGCCAATTGTTGCTAAACACAGCTACTATTTTAAGTAATGTGAATAGAGTGTCTTGTTTTAAAGTATAAGTGGTATTTCAGAAACTTGTTTAAATTTTTTTCCCAAAGAAGTCCCAGTCATAAATGCTTCATATAAAACATTTATTATTATTTGGTTTCGTAAGTTAAAAGCTATCACATTTGATGAAATAGTTTTTTTCTTTGAAAAAGATTTCTCACAATTTGATATTAAATTCAATCTCTTCAGTCCTGGAAGAAAACATTTCAAAATATTTTCTCAAGTGCTAATGGCTGACAGCTGTATCTTGCTTATTGGTCTCCTAAGCTAGACTTTTCATATTTCCAGGTCGGTGTGTATAGCTGTGTCGATCTCTTTTGATCAGAAGGTGTTAGAGTCTTTATTTGGCATTGAAGACAAGCAGAGAAACATTAGTTGTTGTAAGATGGTACTTTAGGGTGAATTAGTTAGTCCTATACTAAGATTGATGTTGTCCCCAAATTTTATAATGTATGGTTAGTGGCAGAAGATACATGAAATTAATAGGAACCTAGGTTATACTCCTTAGTTGATAGCTTTCCAAAAAGGATTTGAGAGAGAGAGAGAGAGTGTGTGTGAGTGTGTGTGTGTGTGTGTGTGTGTGTGTGTGTGTGTGTGTGTTAAAAGAAACAGGAAATTGGATCCTGGAGCGGAAGAGTAAGGAAATATGCTGATGTTGGCCTTGGTTGCTGGGATTGAGTATCAAATTATATTCTGAGATTTCTGGTGAGTGTGCACAGTGAAACATGGCAAGATGTATAATTCTAATCATCAAAAAGAAGAAAAATTTTTTTTCTGAGAGCAATGTTTTTTTCCTGGCATCAAATCCTATAAGAAATTTTATATGGCATATTTTATGTGTAAGAGATATTGACTGGCATCACAAATACTTTTCTTGACAAGAGTAGTTTTACAACAAATGTAGAAATAGTTGGTTTTTTTCCATGTGATAGCTCCTTCCGTGCCGCTTGATGAGACCGTCGGAGGGTGTAACACTCAGGGATACATGGATCTGGTCTAGGTGCGTGCATTCCACAGATCCTGCTTGGTAAAATAAGTGGACTTAAGATGCCTGAGGGGATGAGTTGCATGTCTTAGGCAATCTCCCCTAGATTTTTGGTTGGTTGATTAGGTCATGGTTAGGACCTCAATGGAAGATAATTTGACAAATTCTTTAGGTCATCAAGAGTCTAAAGTATTGTGAATATATTAAATGCCACTGAATTGTTTGCTTTAAAATGGTTAATTTTATGTTATGTGAATCAACTCATAAAAAAAAGTCTAAAGAACTAATTTTGCATCTTATGACTCTATTATGGGTTGTTAGTATCGTCTGCACACCAGAATCATCCAAATGTTATCTAAACAAGGATGCCTGAGCAGCTGGCTGGAGCCTCATGGTTCATATTCTGAAGAAGCTCCTTAGGGACCCCGATGTGCGTCTAGGCTGAGAAGGGCTCCTGTAGAGTACAGTGGAGATAGTTTGGGCCTGAAAACACTTCACACTGGGTTTTACCACCCACTGTCCATCTGTGTAGAAAATCTCTAGTCATTTTCCCATAGCTGGTTGAGTGGTATACCTTGCTAATACATCTACTGGATGAATTAATAGAAACTAGACCCAGGTAACTGAACAAGTTGATTTACTATATAGACTTATTTGGTACAGAATCATTACCTTTAGAAAATAGATACCAAACATGGCAGTGTTAGTTCTGGTAGAATGTATTTTGAACTATTCTCTTTTGACATTTAGATTTCAGTATTATTCTAGATAATAAAGCACAGTATAAAACATAAGAAAGAACACTTGTCTTCCTGTTACGGAGGCAGGAGGGCATACATCCAGATCATCCAATAAACGGTCAAATATCTACAGGTAACTGCTCATCTGTTTACAACTCTGTTTTGTTTAAAGTAATGCTCTTAAATATTGAGAACCTCAAAGAGCTTTTGTTTATGAGGGTTATTTCTATGTATCTTTAAGACA
Source organism: Ceratotherium simum simum (assembly GCF_057802395.1). NCBI lineage: Eukaryota > Metazoa > Chordata > Mammalia > Perissodactyla > Rhinocerotidae > Ceratotherium > Ceratotherium simum. The sequence continues at coordinate 24,922,884 of NC_141930.1, read as the reverse complement.
TCAGAAATTAAAATTTGGAAATTTAAAAACTATTTATTAATTTACTTAAAAATAACAATAACAGGGGGCCGGCCCGGTGGCGCAAGTGGTTAAGTGCGCGTGCTCCACTGCGGCAGCCCGGGGTTCGCGGGTTCGGATCCTGGGCGCACACCGACGTACTGCTTGTCAAGCCGTGCTGTGGCGGCATCCCATACAAAGTAGAGGAAGATGGGCATGGATGTTAGCCCAGGGCCAGGCTTCCTCAGCAAAAAAAGAGGATTGGCAGATGTTAGCTCAGGGCTGGTCTTCCTCACACACACACACAAAACAATAATAAACCCATTACATTAACATAAGTAACATATTTTTAAAAATAAAAAATAATTATTTTCCAACAACAAATGGAGAGAGAAGAGTGGCATTGTTTTCTCTTTTTGCTAATGTTTAATGTCTGGCTTAATAGAAGACAGCTGGATTCCGTATCTGCTGCTGAATTCAGTCTTGTAATACGTTGTTTTGGTTGAAGTATATCAAGATAATCTGTCCTGAACCAGCCCTGATGGTCTAGTGATTAAAGTTGGGCCCTCTTGGGCTGAGGCTTGGTGGCGTAGCAGTTAAGTGCGCGTGCTCTGCTTCAGCGGCCTGGGGTTCCAGGTTTGGATCCCGGGCACGCACCAACGCGCCACTTGTCAAGCCACGCTGTGGGGGGTGTCCCACATAAGGTAGAGGAAGATGGGCACGGATATTAGCCCAGGGCCTGTCTTCCTCAGCAACAAGAGGAGGATTGGCAACAGAAGTTAGCTTAGGGCTAATCTTCCTCACAAAAAAAAAAATCAAGTTTGGCACTCGCACCACTTTGGTGGCCCAGGTTTGTTTCCCAGTTGTGGAACCACGCCATCACCCGTCTGTCAGTTGCCATGCTATAGCAATGGCTCACATAGAACTAGAAGGACTGGGCCGGCCCTGTGGCTTGGTGGTTAAGTGCGCGCACTGCGATGCTGGCGGCCCGGGTTCGGATCCCGGGTGCGTATTGAGGCACCACTTCTCTGTCCATCCTGAGGCCGAGTCCCACATACAGCAACTAGAAGGGTGTGCAGCTATGGCATACAACTATCTACTGGGGCTTTGGGGGCAAAAAATAAAATAAATAAAATCTTTAAAAAAAAAAAAAGAACTAGAAGGACTTACAACTAGGATATTCAGCCATGCACTGGGGCTTTGAGGAGGAGAAAAAAGAAAAAGAGGAAGATTGGCAACAGATGTTAGCTCAGGATGAATCCTTCCCTGCAAAAAAAAAAAAAAAGATAATCTGTCCTCCCACATATAAGTAGTTGAAAAAAGGAGGAATATTTTAATACTTTTTTAGATAATTATGGATATTCTTCTTTAATGCTACACCAAAACTCAACAAGTGGTAGTTTCTTTCTTTCTCTTTCTTTCTTCCTTCCTTCCTTCTTTCCTTCCTTCCTTCCTCCCTCCCTCCCTCCCTCCCTCCCTTCCTTCCATGTATGTATGTATGTATGTATGTATGTATGTATTTTTTTGTGAGGAAGATCAGCCCTGAGCTAACATCCATGCTAATCCTCCTCTTTTTGCTGAGGAAGACCGGCTCTGAGCTAACATCTATTGCCAGTCCTCCTCCTTTTTTTCCCCCCAAAGCCCCAGTAGATAGTTGTATGTCATAGTTGCACATCCTTCTAGTTGCTGTATGTGAGACGCGGCCTCAGCATGGCCAGAGAAGCGGTGTGCCGGTGCGTGCCTGGGATCCGAACCCGGGCTGCCAGTAGCGGAGCATGCACACTTAACCGCTAAGCCACGGGACCGGCCCGAAGTGGTAGTTTTTTAAAGGTTAGTTGGAATGTGGGATCTGAAGCTTTATCGGTTAACTTTTCATATACTGTTAATTAAAATCCATGTACTGTGAATAACTCTTGTAACCATGCTTGATTTTGTAACATCATCCATTGATCATTTAGAAAATATTGGTTTGTTGAATTATGCCTGTCTTCCAAATACTGACACGTTCCTGGTATGCAGTGTTAAAAATCACATTTGTTGATCACTGTTGTCCCATTGGAAGTCTTTAACAGTTGGAAAGTTGTCTGGCTCATTGCTGTGGTCACAGGTTTTCAAAATTCTGAATTTTGCTTGAAAACTCATATTTTAACATTGGAAATAAATAGTCAGTTACTTCTTTGAAGTGACAGGCTCACTTTGTTCATTTCAAGAAAATTTCTGGCAGATACCTCCATCTGAATAACCATGATTTGTCTTTCACTTGTTCTTTCAAATAAAAATAGTACTTTCAAAAAAAAATTTCAACTCAGAACAATCACACAAGTGCTTTTCCCGGCAGCAGCCTTGGTGCCCGGTGTGCAACAGGAACGCTTCGCCCAAGCTTGCCTTCCTCACACAGAAGATTAACAAGATGTGTACTCAGGGTTAAGAATGGCAAAAAGCAGCTTTTGCTGTTTCACTAAGGACATTCTTAAATGAACTGCCTCTTTTTTTTAAATGTGAGTTTGTGGCCACGAGGAAATAATGATTACTAGTACAGTTTGCTGTCACTGCCTTGATTCTGTTGATCCCATCAGTGTGAATATCAACACAGTAAAAAAGGCAAAGATGGGGCCAGCCCGGTGGCACAAGTGGTTAAGTGCGCGCTCTCTCCTGCAGCGGCCCGGGGTTCGCCGGTCCGGATCCCAGGCACACACCGACTCACTGCTTGTCAAGCCATGCTGTGGCAGTGTCCCATATAAAGTGGAGGAAGATAGGCACGCATGTTAGCCCAGGGCCAGTCTTCCTCACCAAAAAAAGAGGAGGATTGGCAGATGTTAGCACAGGGCTGACCTCCTCACAAAAAAAAAAAAAAAAAAAAAGGCAAAGAAGGTCTTAGTACATTATGAACAAGTTTTGATTGTCTGGATATCCTGAAAGGGTCTTGGGGACTCACATGGGGTCAGAATCCACACTTGGAGTATAGCTGGTTTTAAGGGAAATTCCAGATATCAACTTTTCCTTATAAAATTGAAAGTCTGTTTTAATCCAGAAAAAAAATCTAAACTGTGTTTGGGAGTGGGCAGGTAAAGCAGAATCAGGGTACTGATCCTCGCTCCCAGGTCCCATCCTGAGCTGGAGTGAGTCTAGTGCCTGCGAGAGAAGGGAACAGATGGATTGATTTTTGCCTTTGAGGGACCTGTGGTCTCTGATGCTCTTAGCGATTTTTTTTTTTTTTTTTTAATAGCCTTTTGGTGAGAGAGCATTTATGGGGAACACTCACTTTAAACTGGGGCCTGGTACTGGATAATTGGGAGCATTTCTCTTGCTCTGTAGAGATGAGCCCCTCAGTCATGCCAGCGTCCCTCTACATTCCCTGCCCCAGGGAAGTAGAAGACACCACGCTCTCCTCTGTTCTTAAGTCTATATTATGGAGTTAAAGAGTCTTCTAGTGAAAACTAAGTGTTACAATAGCGTATTTAAGCTAGAGTGTGAAGAAATAGGGCTGTTGAGAAAGAAGATGGTTTGCCCAGGTGGGCCTCAGAGGATGGCTGGGTCTTGGTGGGTCATTGGTTTGTTCATTTGTTCATTCATTCATCAGATATTTAGTGACTGCCTCGTATGTGATAAATGCTGAGAATGTAAAGATGAATGATTCCTTTTTCTTGCCTCCCAAGAGCTCAGTTGTAGCTAGCACCAGTGGTATGTGTGTGTGTCTGTATTGCTGTGTAGTAAGTGTTTGCTGAGGGACTGGAAGTGGCGTTTGAGAGAATGAGACATCCAGGTGTTGTCTTGAGGAGTCGAAAGATCTGGAACACTGGGATAAGCAGGTTAGGGGAGAAAACTCAAGTTTGGTTTAGACGTGGTAATGTGGAGATGCTTACTAGACTCAAGTGAAGATTTCAGACAGGCATTTGGATATAGGAATTTAGGGGAGAAGTTTGGCTGGAAGTATGAATTAAGAATTATCATTGTATAGATGGTACTTTCTGCCCTAGGCCCGGATGAGGTCATTTAGAGAGGATGGATAGAAGAGAAGTGTGAGGAGAGGGCCCTTGTGCAGTCCATCATTTAATACTCTAGACTAGAGGATCCAGGAAAGCACAATGAGAAGCACAGACAGGAAGGAGAACACCACCACCAGGTTCCTGGAACCCAAGTGAGGAGAGGGTTGCGAGGAAGGAGTAATTGTGTCAAATGCTACTGTGAGGTCAAATAAACCGAGGACTGAATCTTACCAGTTTCAGTCTTAAATGTTAACCTTTTTCATATTCTTATATGCTTCCCTACAACATAAAAAGTTAACTCTTTCTTTAGTTGTTGAATTTTAGCTGAATTCTGAATTTGAGATAGTAATTCACCAAGAGATAGTTGTAATAGCAGTTAGCGTCTACTATGTACCAGGCTGTGTTGGCCCCTGAAATACAAAGATGAATGAGAAAAACCCTTGTAAACTTCCCAGACTTGTAATCTTAGGAGAGAGTGGACGTAAAGTTCTCATTGCAATGCCTGGCATGATAAATACGTGAAGACTGAATGAACACTGTGTAGAAGCCAATGATGAACCAGTTGCAGCTAGTTGGTGGCGAGACCGGTGTTAAAACCAAGTCATTGACTTTCAGTCTCCACTCTCCTTCTCCAGCTGACACCATCTTTACACATGTGAAAAATATCCAGTCTTAAAGCTTATGAAGATATTTATGGGAGGATGTCCACTTGAAAAACAAAATTACGGTGTGCCTTCAAGGTACCACACTTGAGTAGAAATCTTTCAAGTCAGGATGAGAAATCAGATTTCTAGGAGGGTCATGGATAGGGGATCGTATCTGTTTTTATGTCTTGCTTGTCCCACTTTCCTACCATCTGCCACCACTAAAAGCAAAGAAAATGAACTTGTGTGTGTGTGTGTGTGTGTGTGTGTTTTGAGGGGTTGGGGTGGGGTCTGTGGTGTTGCTTGAATTGGCACGGTAAGCATTTCTTTTAAATCCCACATTTCTTCTTTAGGATGAACGTGAATTTTGCAGTCCACTCAAATGTATCATGTTTGCGTAGCAGTTTGATTATTTAACTCCCCAGTGCCCCAAACCCTTAAGCAAAAATTCTTATGTTTAAGGAAGAAGTGCTTTTTTGGTTACTTGGAATCCCTGTTGGTATGCTTGCCATGTACTCTTGGGGAAATGCTTACGCTGGTGGTTTCGTAACATTTCTACTTGTAATCAGAAATTTTCTTAAGGTCTAAATGTATGTCTCAGTTGGATAAAGTTGGTAAAATCTTGAGAAGCCTTTGGCCAGTGCTGGTAGAGAACATCTGCTGGAGAGTTCCTTCTAGAGGACTGGAGATGCCCAGGCTTCCGTTTGGTAAGAGGTGAGCAGGTTCTGGCTGGGCTCATCAGGATAGGAATGTTCCCACAGCGTTCCCTTCTCCTTCATTCCCGATGCCATGTGAGGGGCCCCGTTTCCCCATTTTTGATCAGTCCTTCACCAGACCTCTGGGTCTTAGCCTGTCTCATGTCTTCATGGACTCTCTGTGCAGGTTCTCTCGAAAAGTTCCTTCTTAAACCACAAATAAGCAAAGTCCTGTTTTCCTCTAGCTACAGCCCCTTCTTTCTCCTTCCCAGGCACAGTGAACCGGTTTTAGTTCCTCCAGACCTTTTCACCTCAGGGCTTTTGGCCCAGAATGTTGGCCTGTAGTTTAGAAATCACTTCCTCTGCAAAGCCTTTTCTGACCCACCAGTTGTGGGGTCTAGGCTGCTCTGTGCCCCCACAGCAGGCTGCGCTCTGTCCACGTTGTGATCGCTCATCTTGGAAGGCAGCATGGAGAATGTTGAAGAATGTGGCCTTGTTGTAGTGCTAGCTCTGTCATCTACCAGCTGTGTGACCTCGGGTGAATTACTTAGTGGCCCTGGGCCTCTGTTTTCTCATCTCTAAAATGGAAATCATACTAATACCTAGCTAATAATGTTGTTAGGAAGATTAAGTAAGATAGTACATGTAATATGCTTTGAATTGTGCCTCATATGTAGTATATTGTCTGTAAATTACTACTACTGTTAATGCCGCATTTCCTACTATTGTGACTATATTTTTGCTAAAATACTCTGTCACCTCTACTACATTCTAATTTGAGTGAAATGAGGGTCTCTGTCCATCATCTTCTCTGTTGTAGCCTTAGTGCATGGCACATACGTTTTACAGGTGTTCGTTTCATGTGCACCATGCTATGACAGAGATGTGGGAGAGAAGAGGTATCTTGAGGGGTTGTGGGGAGAATGATATTCAGAGATGTCCTGCTGGAGGGGGTGCCTTCTGGGCTGAGTTGTACCTGATGGGTAGACTGAGGATCAGGGGACAGAAGCCTGGAGGTCTCTGGGGAGTGTGGGCAGAGAAGACGGAGACTTCAGGAGCAAGGCCACCAAAGAAACAGAGCATCATCCTGGGCAGTGCTGTCCAGTGGGAGCAGGATGTGAGCCACGTGTGTCGTGCAAAACTGTCTAGTTGTCACATTAAAAAGTCAAAATAAAACAGTGAAATTGGTTTTAATATATTTCATTTAAGGTAATAGATGTAAAATATTGTTTCAGCATGTAATATTTTAATATCCTTTCAACAAACAGTATTTAATATAAAAATATTAAGATAGTTGGCATTCTTTTTTTTTTTTTGTGTGCTAAGTCTTTGAGATCTGGTGTGATTTTACATTTCCAGCACATCTCCGTTCAGACTGGCCACATTCAAGTGCTCAGTAGCCGCATGTGGCTGGTAGCTGCCACATCGACAGTATGGGCCTTGGGAAAAAATAGTTGGGAGGTAATGGGTCTTGAGTTAAGGCAGCGGCAGTGTGGATGGAGAGATGTCGAGGAGGTTGAGTTGGACCCCCGCATTTCTCATTTGGTTTCTAGGCCAATGATGGCCTCACAGGCAGAAGAATTCAGGAAAAAGAGCGTGAGGTTCTTTTGTTTTGTTCCAGGAATAGAGTGGCAGGAGGCAAGATGGTGAATTAAGTTTTGGAGTTGGAGGTTTTGGTGGGTGGTGGTAAGGGCATTAGGCTTCATGCATACAGGGCTTAGTCAAGGGTTTTATGATCTTGGGGCCTGGGAAGTGGAGCTGAAGCTCTTTAAACCCAGCACAGATCCCCCAGGCTGTGGATTCCCCTTGCAGCTGACCGCTCACTCAGGAATCCTCTCTCTGGCTCCCACCCTTTCTTTGGTTCCAGGAAAGATAGATAATCATCCCTCCACCCCCACCAGCAGATGGGCTGTGGTCAGAGCAAAAAGGAGAAGCTTACGTTTGTCAACATTTGCAAGCATGCCTTAACCTTCCATCTAAAGCGACTGAAATATTTCCCAGTTCATATGCCAATAGAATTTTAAAGTTTGTTTTAAAGTTTACATCTGGTAAAATCATAAGCCATTTCGATAAAAAATATATGATCAGTGTAGTTCAGCAATTACTGGAAAATGTCTACCTTTTTATTTTTGGAGGTCAGATTCTGAGAACTTTTCTAGGTCTCTTTCCAGGGAGTGCTTTTGTTGGGCAGTGGGAACAGATGAGTGATTATAACTAGTTCATAGTAGAGAGGCGGTGTTTGTTGCCTGTTGAGTCTTATTTAGGATATTCAAAGATGAGGTGAGGCCCTCATCCGTGCATTCATTTATTTATTTGTTCATCCATCAACCACAATGTGCCCATCACTATGTGAGGTCGTGGAGGTATAAAAATGAGCTATTCTCCCGTTAAAAAGTCCCAGTTATACTGTGGTTAACTGCAATGAAAAGAGAAATGCGGACTTGTATGCGAGTAGATATGTGACTTAATTATTTGCAGGGCCAGGAAGACAGGTGATACTTGAGTCAGGGAAAAGGAGTGATGAAGGAGAAATTTGTGCAGATACAATGCAGAACATGGTCCTTTCGAAGGATGGCAGATGTTTCAGCCTTGCCTTGGACCAGTCAACAAAGTGTGCATTCATTTACTTATGCATTCACTAGTTCCACATGGTTTACGGCACCCTTCCGGGCACCTTGGAGGTGCAGCTGCTGCAGGCTGTAAAGGATTGAGGTGGCAGGTGTGCCCAGAGAGCAAAAGTGTGAGCAGGACAGAGGGTGATGTGACGTCCGTGTTAACACTTGAAGGAGGCTTGGGGAAATTTTCTTATTCCACCAAGAAATACTAAGCCCACAGTGTGTATCAGTCCCTACTTTAGGTGTTGGGGATGCGCACACACACGTGCACACACATATATTCCTGTGTAAAGATACTCCACTATATATATAAATAAGAGTGTAACATGCTGCTGTCCTTCAGGGGCTCACAGTCCAGAGGGCTAGAAGGATCTAATAATAATAGTCGAGCAGTGTGATAAATGTGTTACATGTCCTTGTGAGAGTATTTGATTCCACCTGGAGCGATCAGGGAAGGCCTCAGGAAGAGGTTATGTGTTAATTGAGTTTTGGAGATTGAGTAGGATTTAACTGGGAGGGGAGAGTAGGAAGGGGCCTTCCAAGCAGGAGGAGTGACGTGTCCACAGGCACTGAGGTGGGAAAGAGCCAGCGCCTTTATGTGACTGCAGTCATTAGCCTGCGGGGCAGTGTGTGTGGTGGGGAGAGGCCGGACCCCGGGCTGGAAAGGCCCTGAGCAGCCACGCAGAGAGCCTCAGTGTTGACTGTAGTTTACAGACTCTGCAAGGGAAAGCAGCACAGGTGATTTGCATTTTAGAATGATCTTTTTGCTGCGATACAGAAAGTACCCTGAGGAAGGCGAGCACAGTGGGAGGAAGACTGGCCGAGAAGCCCTTTGGTGCTGGCCTGCACTAGAGAGGTGTGGGTGGAGGGGAGGCTGGTCCTAACCAGGAGCTGGACGTGGCCAGTGAGGGTGAGGAAGAAGCAAGGTTGGGTGACTGGGAATCACAGTGACATGAACCAAGAGGGGAAAGCAAGGTTGCTGTGGGAGGAGAGAGATTTTGATTTTGATCCTAAGGTGCTGGGGAAAGTATCAAGTCTCGGGTGGAAACAAACATCTGGGTCTGCTGGACCACGTCATGAGGAGGAGGGAATCCTGAGGAACACCAAAACCTAGGGGAAAACAGAGGAAGGGAGTCAGGAAGGGGCGAATGAGGGAAGACTGGTCAGAGACAATGCATAAAAGGGGATAATGTTGTGGTAGCAAAGAGGTTTTCCCCCCTCCAACTTTGATTTTTGAAAAGTTTTGAATCTACAGAAAAGTGGAAGGAATCATACAATGAACACCTGTTTATTCTTCACTCCAAATCACCAATTGTTAACGTTTTGTCACATTTGCTTTAATCTGTTGCTGCCTAAGCCTTCTTGAAGGAAGCAAGGGAGGTAGCCATGGAGATATTTGGGTGAAAAGCTCTAAGGGCAGAGGCAGCCTGTGCAAACGCCCTGAGGTAGAAGGGCTTTTGCCCTTTGTTGTGTGACAATAAGCAAGAATCACTGTGGTTGGAGTGGAAGAGAGCAAGGGGGAGAATTGTAGAAGATGAAGTTAGGGAGGTGGCAGGAGTCATTTAAGGCCTTGTAGGCCATGGTTAGGACTTTAGATTTTACTGTGAATGAAATGAGAAGGTACTGGAGGTTTTGAATAGAGACGTGACATGATCTGCTTTACATTTTTAAAGGCTCATTCAGACTGTGTTGCAAATAGACTGGGGTGGGAGGCAAGGCTAGAAATCAGGGGGTCAGTTATGGGGGTTATTGCAGTAGTCCAGGCAAGGTCTCTGGTGCTTGGACAAGGAGAGTAGTGGGAGAGGTCATTAGAGAGTATTTCCTATCTATATTGAAGGAGGAGCCAACAGGATTTACAGATTGGATGGAAGGTGGTATGTGAAACTAAGTGAAGAGGCGGGGATGACTCCATGTTTCTGGAGTCCCCTGCTGGTGGAGTAACAATTTATATACATAGAGTTTGGTGGAGAAATCAAGAATTCGTTTTAGAATGCGTTGAGGTGACTATTGGGACATCTAAGTGGATATATCAAGTAGACAGCTGGATAGAGAAGTATAGAGTTCAAGGGAGTGGTCTGGGCTTGAGAAAGAACTTTGGGAAACATCAGCCTATAGGTAGGTAGTATTTAGAGCAGTGACGCTTGCTGAGGGAGGAATCGTAGAGCCGCGATCAAACATGAAGGCTTGGAGCACCTCAGAAGTGCTAGATTGAGAAGTTGATGAGAAACCAGCAAAGAGCCTGCAAGGTGCGAGGAGAGGGGGCTGTGCTGGAGGTCACCTGAAGAAGTGAGGCGTGAGCAGCTGTGTCAGATCCTGGTGATAGGTCAGGAGCAGTGAGAGGGAGAGAGGAGGCCACGGGAGGTCAGCTTGAGGACAGCCATTTTGTAGAATTTTAGTGTGGTTAGATAGACTAAATTCAAGAGTGAATGGGAGGAGGAGGAAGACAGCAAATGTTGTCACTTTTTTGAGGATTCTGCTCTAAAGGGGAGCAAAGAAAACGGTGGCAAGAGCTAGAGGAAGATGTGGAGGTCAAGAAAGGCTCGGGAAATATTTAAAACAATGAGAGTGGAAGGGTATTGTAGGTGGAGAGAACCGTGGAAAGGCAGGAGGCAAATCTGTGAGACACTGTGGTGGTAAATATCTGTGCACTGCAGCCCGCACTCTTGGCTGTGCCATGGGGAAATTGGGTCTCCTGAAGATTCCCTGTCCTTGCCTCCCTAAATTCAACACTGCCCCCTCCAGAAGGCTCAACAGACCTTTTCTGGGTGAGAGATTCCCTGTCCAGTGGCTCTTGTGTGTGATTTCTCGTGGTCCTGGGGCTCATGCTGAATGACTTCTGTTTTTTTTCTTCCTTACCTTTGTTCCTTCGCACTTCCCTGTCACCTCTCCATGATTTATTTGGTATGGATCTACGACTTCAGAGGTTCACAAACTTGAATGAATTTTATATACCTAAGCATTATTATTCTGTGCGTCCTGAGATATTTAATAAATATTATGACACATTCTATTGAGCAGAGACTGAACTTACTGTGAGAAAACCTAGTAGATGATAGTTAGCTATCTATGAAATGAGATTATGTATCATTGGAATACTGTTCTGCAAGTTCCCCTTTTTTTAATGGGAAAAGTAAATCGTGTATTTTAAGGTTTTATTTAGATTTCTAATTCTGGTATATCTTATTTAATTTTGAGCTCTCTATTGTAAGTTTTCAAATCAATTTTGTTTATCTGAGAAACTTCCTTAATATTTCCCTCTGAAGTTATCTCCACCTCCCCAATCCACCTTACAAATGCTTGTTTCTGTTAGATGTGTGGGGTAGTTAACATTTGAGCAGGACTAAAGCCAGATTTTAACAGTAGAGACCTAAAGTCTTCGAGTTAGAAGGGAGTTTATAGTTCAGCTCATCCAATTCCTCGTCTTACCGCTGAGGAAGTTGAGGCGTCTTGAGATGATTGTCTTCCCACTTGACTGTTAAAACCCCCACAGAGTAAATGGTCAAACCAACCCTAATAGTGAAGCCTCTAGTCCATCCTACTATTATTCCGTTTGACAACTTATCTAAAAAGAGCTGCCAGCACCTAGAGGAATATACCCAAGTAGACATCTTGCACTCTCCATCTAATGCTGTTGCACTCAGTGGGGGCTGCAGGCCCACAGAACCCTCAGACACCTCGTCCGCCTTTGGGCCATCAGGCCGAGGCCGCTCTGTGACTGCCTCCTAGTCCTGTTAGTCTAGTCCTTCCTGGTTGGAGGTAAATCCCTTCTGCACGTTGTTTCCTGTTTGCCAGGCGTCCCTGGGGATAATGATGGTAACAGATACAAAAACTTGTGCGATTGTTCCCACGATAATTTCTATTTACATTTCTGAATTTGCTATAATAGAAGCTAAAGAAAACATCTTTGGGTTCTTGAATTAGAAAAGTGGTTAGTGTTGGACTATACGTTAGATGATGATTAAATTTTGCAACTACAGAGCTTATTATCCTAATACTTTTGAATAATAATGTTAAACTACCATGAAAAAGCCCTACTCCTTTGTTTGCTGATGTTCATACATATAAATATCGCTAAAACACACCATATTATTGTGAATAATTACATTCTCCTTTGTCCTCCCCTAAATTGTATGTCAAAATGAGAATAGGCACAAATGATGATACTTTGTTAGAAGTCACCTGAAGTTACGAATTTTCAAAATGGATGAATTTTTTTTTAATATAAATAAGTTGTAATAGAAACAAATTACTCAAATACAAATCATTATGTAATAGCATCTTTGTAGCATTTTCAAATTGTTCAAATATTTTCAAATAGACCCGAGTATCTAAGAACTATAAAGAAGGCTGCCGAGTGGATGTTGGCATTAAGGTGCAGGACAAATCACACAGCAGTTTAAACTAAACCAGCTCAGTTCAGAGGGTACTGCTGTTTTATAACCATATTTAAAAATCTGTTCCTCTTTTACTCCCTCTAACTGAGTTCAGGGATATAATGGATCCCATTATAGGTAAAAGGTCTGTGACTCAGCCATTGAGCTACTCAAACTCTTGGCTGTTTTAATTGCCACCATTAAAGCTTTAGTACTTTTATCTCATAAAAATAGATATCATTGATGTAAAATGTGTGCCTATTGAAGATACATCTGTATCTCTGCCCTCACGGTTAGCTAATCATCCGTTTGTATTTGAAGTTAGTTAGGTTTTATGCAGACAAGAACTTGACATGGATCAGAAATATGTTAAGATCCAGTGATTTAATTAAGAAAAAAATTCATGTAGTAATAAGGGTAACATCTAGCTAGAATATCTTCCAAAAAGAAACTTATTTTGTTTTGGTTTGCATTTTAGCTACATTTAATTGCTAGAAGGATGGTGGATTTTTACCGAGCTCATTCTTAAACCCAAGAGAATAATAATATTTCTGATTCTAATACTGTGACGTTAACAATTCAAAGGAGATATAGGAATCACTCTTTTGTCCCTATGTGACACATCAGTGTAAACTTAAGTATGAAAGTTGGCGGTGTTTCTCTGCCTACCTTCTGCAAAGGGGAAGATATCAAGGTGTGAAGGAAACTCCAAGAACACAGTGGGAGTTAAATGTTAAAATGTGAAAAGCTACTTTGTTCTGGGCTTTTCCCGCCAGTGTGCTAGCGAGTCACAGTGCTTCGTTATTCATATCGCTGTGCACAACAAGGTGAAATATCTCTAGAAGAGATCTAAAATGAGTGCGTCTCAAGAAAACTTCCTAACCACTGTGTTCACATTTATTTCTCCATAGTAAAAATAGAATGGCAAATAATTGGTGAGGCAGTTCATTAAGTTATTTTCTGTTCTGCAGTTGTAATTGTAGAATTGTATTCAGATAAGAGGAAAAAATCTGAATATAAAAGGGACTCAAATCTGAAGCAGTTCTAAAACTAAAACCTACCCACACTAAGCTCTGTGAGCTAATATACATAACCAGGCTTCTGTTCTTGCCCAGCTGTGTAGATTCAATTATAATAATTTTCTCAGTTGCATAACATTGCTGTTTGTTTATTACTGCGTTATTAGTCAGTGAATGAACCTCCCTCTTTTTGACCCCTCAGCAGTGTTTATATTAATTGCTTTGGTATCTTCTGTTTCATGTGTAATTCCAGCTGGAAGAAGTCATGGGGACACAATCCCCTTTAAGTGTTAAACTGACTGTTTCTAATGTACAGTAAACTTACTTTTAAAATAAGTATCAGGAACCCTTAATATTGCTTATAATGCAGTTTCTTATGTTTTTTTTTTTTTTACTTGAAGAGATTTTCTTTTAAAAATTCTGTCCCTGTCTAACAGTGTCAGGCTCCAGCTTGCCTGTAACATCCACACCTTTTAATTCATCCAGGCTGTAACTGTCTGAGTGGGTCCCACCTCTGTCTAGTTGTTCCCTTACACCCAGCTCTCTTTGTCAGCACGTCTTGCTCCTCTTTGGAGAAACTTGAACAGGAGTACGTGAGCTACAGCGATTAGGTGGTAGACATGATGGTTGAGAACATGGTCTCTGCAGAGAGGTTGGCTGGGTTGAATCCTGACTCTTCTTATAACCAGCTTTTTGTGACTTTGGAAAAATTTATTAATCTCTTTGTGTGCCTTAGTTTTCCCATTTATACAATGGGGATAATTTCATAAGGTCATTGTGAACCTGGAACAGTGCTTGGCACAAAAGTGCTCAGTGTTACCATCAGCAGCAGCATCATTACTAAGGTATAAGGAAATACTGTTGTGCTGTCTGTCTCTATGTGGAAGGATAAATGTCTAGCATGGAAAGGGGGATCCTGGATGAAAAAAAAGACAAAAAATTTCAGATGAGAGTTGCAGAGAATTTTAAGGTATGCATTAGTTGTTATTTGCTGCGTAACAAATTACCATAGATTTTTTGGCTTAAAACAACATCCCTTTCTCATCTCCCAGTTTCTATGAGTCAGGGTTTGAGCACAGCGTAGCTGGGTCCTCTGCTCAGGGTCTCATAGCTTACAGTCAGGTGGAAGGACTGCATTCTCACCTGGAGTCTGGACTGGTGAAGAATCCGATTCCAAGTTCATTCTGGTTGTGGACAGAATTCCTTTCTCTGGTCTGTGTGACTCGTCCTTGAGTTCTCACTGGTTGTTGCTCAGGGCTACCCTTTGCTCCTACAGGCTCCCAGAAGTTCTTTGCCATGGTGGGTTCCCCACTGTGGTTGTTTGCTTCCTCACAGCCAGCAACAGAGAGAGTCTCCGACCCCCAAGGAGGACCCATCCCCTCTTTCCAAGCCCCCCTGATTAAGTCAAGCCCACCCGAGGTAGTCTCCCCTTTGAGGAGTAACTGTAAACCAACTGATTTAGGACCTTACTCACACCTGCAAAATCCTTTCACCTTTGCGTGTTCTGTTGGCTAGAATCACAGGTCCCCCCACAGTCAGGAAGGAGGTGCAGAGCGTGGGGACATCTGACAATTCTGCCTCCTACAAGATGTGAATGAGTTTTTATAGGACCACAGTAGTCCACCATTAAGCATTTATTGCCAGCTAAATTTGCTAGACTCACAGTCTCTAAATCCTGGAGAACTTGCCTAGAGTGTGTAAATTAGCTTTATCACTGAGCTCCTTATAAATGGATTTTTTTCCCCTTAAAGATTGTTCTATTCCCATTTCTACAGAAACCCCTGGGACTGTTCAGTGTTAGATAAAGGCACACCTTCCTTTCAGTCTATTGAAGTTTGACTTTTTAAATTCATAGGAATAGCATTGTTAACTTACTTTAATGTTGACCTTTTTAGAGTAGTGGAAAGCTAAATGCAAACTTGGTATCAATTGCTTTTCCAGAGTCAGACTCCATGCATGGTACCTTTCCAGTTGAAGGATCAGATTTGCTCTTACGTATACTAGTGATAGCAAATACAGAGTAAGTGTACAGTAAAAAATAGTTGAATTGAACTAAGCTATTTTTAGTATGTAAATTTGGTCTTTGTCTTTAGTGTCTTTGAATAGGATCTCTTTATGCAAAACACTTTGACCAGCCCGGAAGCACTGCTGTCGTGTGTTTTGCTGAGTTTGATCCCTGGTAAGCTGGGTAGCTTTAGGTCTGGGTGTCTGCTGCCAAAGTCAAGCCTCCAAACACTCCTTGAGAACAATATGAACCTTAGAGCTAACCTGAAATAAGCCAGACAAATGCCTGTGAACTGGGAATTGCTTCTGTAGATTCTCATTCACTGCTCCTTATTGAGTGGAGCCTACTAAGGGAAGGTACTACATGCAACGTAGTGAAGAAAAGAAAGAAAAAAGAGACGGAGAGAATAAAATAGACTTTGTTAAGGCCTCTGAGCATATTCATTATCTTTTCTCTTTAGAAAGTAATGTCTGGTAAAAGATAGCACTTGATGACTTACTGCCTTAAGGAACTAAGAAATTCAGAACAGAAGGTCAGAGTATGACTGTATCTCCAATTCCTCTAAGGGGTTCATGTTTTAATTTGCTTATTGTAAGCCAGAGGCACCATGATGTCCACACTGCAGACCCTGCTTTTTCTTGGGAGGCTGCAGTTGGAAGAGAATGGGTGTGGTCTTTATGGGTGGGCAGGCCTGCTGCCTACAGGGGGCTGCCCCTCTGCTGGTGGCCCAGGAGACTGAGGAGTTATTCACCATTCCTGTGATAGGCTTTGAATTATCTTGAATTTGTGGTTGTTTCTGTTTCTTCCCTGCCCAAAGTAGTTATGGGTTCTGTTGGCCCCTCCACATTTCTCTTCCTTTTATTAAAAGTTCGTTAGGAATAGGAGATTCTCAAGATCAGGAACACAGTCTGATTGCCTGCAGAAAGTTTTTGGAAAACTAACACATGTAAAAACATCATTCAAGTCTTATATAAACAATTAAGCTAATTTTTCTAGGCACTTATGGAGAAACATCAAAAGTATGTTTAATTTAACATCAGTTAAACTCTGTGCCCTAGGGCTGTGTGTGTGTACAAACATGTTATTTCTCTACATGGTCCTTAAATGCACACCTACTACTTCATCTGGTGCTAAGAAGTGGAATTGATCTGTTACCAAACTGGCGAAAAAGACTGACTACGTTAGATTCCTTAAAATATAGTAGATTGAATTAGAAAAAAATCGTAGAAGCTGTTCTTTTTAGGTGGTTTGGGGAGAGTTTTCAAGGTAGGGCAGAAAGTGGGCTTTTCATTTTCTGATTCTGGAAGACTTGGTTCAGTTCCTGGGACAAAACAGATTGGTTGAATTGAATTCTACTTCTGTCGAACAGGGTGATTTTGAGATTCAAACTGGATAATGTTTGCTAGCTGCAAAGCACTAGATGAGTATCAGTTCTTACCCACATTTTTATGTTTTGGTGAAAAGTTAGTGATTCTCCAGAGCTTGAATTTGGAACTAAACTAGAGTTCTCCCTTGACCCTTCAAAGGCAAAAAATCCGGATTTATAGTCAGTCAAAAGCCATTTAAAGCTGTAGATGAGGGTTAGGGTTTTAGAACTGAGGCCTTTATGGTTTTGGAGAAAGACAGCAAGCTGCACCCCGGGCTTGTGCTGCGGCCACAGCGGGGTGTGGAGGCCTCCTTGCTGCCCCTCTGCAGCCTGGCGTGGACGATGGCTCTGGGCTGGCCAGTCACCTTCACACTGATTTTGTAGCCACGTCTCCTGGGTTAGCATTCCAGGTTTGCCATTTTCTAGCTGTATAACTTTAGGTTCATTTTAAATCTTGAGTTTCCTCATTTGTAAAACAGCAGTAATTTCACATACCTCACCACCCTCATGGGGTTATTACAGCGACTGGACGGCACATCTAAGTGTACAGTCCGTGGTTTAAAAAACACCATTCAGTACAGTGTCCCGGGATGGCCTCAGGACTTCCCTGCAGGTGGTGGTGTCCCCTCCCTAACACCAGGGCTGTTCCCCGTCGCCCTGAGTGGGGCCAGGCTGGAGGCACCTTGCAGGCGCCGGAGCCTGCAGAGCTCACCTTCTGGCCGGCACGTCCCGTGGCTGCAGGGAGCACCCAGCCCAGGGCTGGACAGCTGGGTAGGACAGAGACAGGGAAGGGCAGAGAGTGAGGGACGGTGGACAGATGCCTGTTCTCCTCCTCAGGGAGGGAGTCCGTTCCACTTAGGATTTCTCAGACACTTAGAGAAGGGTTTAGCATCGGTGGAGTTTCACTGCTATGTTCTAGTCAAACTGACTGTAGCAACACCACAACACCATAGTAGCCTTTCACACGTAAAAGTGTTGTGTAACAGTTCCTATGATATAGTTCCGCTCCTCAATATGCAGATGGTGGTCAGCATTCAATATCTGATGTGAAACTATGTAACATTAAATTTACATGACCAGTTGGTTCATTATTTTCATTATTTTGGACTCGCCTAACTCAAAATGTGTTTATAATTTAGATGCCATAAAAGTGGCTCATGTTAATTTGTAGTTATTTAAAATTTTATTTGTATGGCATATCTATTCTTAGGACAGCTTAAAAACACAAGCAGAAAACCAAAGCTTCAAAAATGCTTTCATGAGATATTTAATTTTTAAATGAGATGCAGTAGTTTTTTAAAAAGTTTTCAGTTCTAAAATTTAATGATTGAGGTACACACTAAGATAAATTGTTATGATATTTCAAAATTCATTTTATTTAACTTAGTAATTATCTTGACTGTGTATGTACCAAATTGTGTGTGTCACTGTTATATGATTATACTGGTATTCCTACTTTATTCCTACACATGAGCATAAAAGAAACTGCCAATTCAGAGAGCTGTTTCAGTGCATTTTATATAAAATTATATTTGTTCGTATAGTCATATGCTGTCTTTTAAAACATTTGATAACCACTGCTTTGAGACAGTCTGTCTCTCTCCTTCTCTCTCCTGTTATCCCCTCCACAGAGGTGATGGATTTGCCCTGCTTTAGCTCTGTCAATATAATCCAGAGTATATTTTGAAGAACATTTTCATTCAAGATATTCTACGAAAAAGGATGCCACGCTTAAGTACCTCTAGGGCACACTCTGTGCTGTCCCCCCTCAGAGTGTAGTAAGGGATTGGAGAGTTTTGCAGTAAAGAAAACTGTTTCACTTTGGTTAGCCCTGAATTCTCAAAACTCAAGTGACCCAAGTCCTTTTTTCATGTAACACCTTTTAAAATCCTAAACTTAAACAATGTTGTTCTGTACTTTGCCTTCTCAAGTCATATGACCAACAAGCCTGATATCGTTCATTTTTGTGTTTGTGTTCATAAATCATTCAATAAATAATTTTTCCTCAAAATTATTAAGATTGAGCTGAATAAAACTAAGTGGCATATAAAAGGCTTGAACTTGAGGCCCTGACTGTAATAGTGTCCCCCTTTATCTACGGGGGACACCTTCCAAGACCCCCAGTGGATGCCTGAAACCGAGGATAGTACTGAACCCTATGTGTACTGTGTTTTTCTATACATACATACCTATGATAAAATTTAATTTATAAATTAGGCACAGTAAGAGATTAACAACAACTAATAATAAAACAGTTATAATAACACACTGTAATAAAAGTTACCGTAAATCTTAGCGACCTCAGCATATGATTTTTTTCTTTGTTTATTAAGTTGAGAACTTTCACCTTATCACTTAAAAGAAGCACCTTACAGCTTCTCTTTGGCATATTTGAATTGCCAACATCACTACTCTTGTGCTAGGGGGCCATTGTTAAGTAAAATAAGGGTGACTTGAACACCAGCCCTGCGATACTGAGACAGTCGATCTGATAACTGAGACGGCTACTGAGTGACTCATGGGCGGGCAGCAGACACAGTGTGGATGCACTGGACAGAGGGGTGATTCACCTCCCGGTGGGACGGAGCAGGACAGTGCGAGATTTCATCACACTACTCAGAATGGTGTGCAATTGAAAACTTATGAATTTTTTATTTCTGGAATTTGCCATTTAATATTTTGGGACCACGGTTGACTGCGGGTAACAGAAACCCTGGGAAGTGAACCTCGGATAAGGGAGGACTACTGTACCAAATTTAGTCAAACAAAATATTTCAGTCCTTGATTCTCGCCTTACTATTTTTTTTTTTTAATAATTTTATTTATTTATTTTTTCCCCAAAGCCCCAGTAGATAGTTGTATGTCATAGCTGCACATCCTTCCAGTTGCTGTATGTGGGACATGGCCTCAGCATGGCCGGAGAAGCGACGCGTCGGTGCGCGTCCGGGATCCGAACCCGGGCCGCCAGCAGCAGAGCGCACGCACTTGACCGCCAAGCCACGGGGCCGGCCCTCGCCTTACTATTTTGTATCAAAGAATCAAAGTTAAAAATTATTTCAATTGACCCTTCAAACTCATGTCTCCTCATCTTGATCTACTCTCCCACAAAGAGGGTTTTAAAAGCTTGCTTGTGAAACGTTTTTATGCCTCGGTAACCCAACCTTAGGCATGGTGTGTTGTTCAGGCTGGGGCCGTTGAGGAAGGGACCCCTAGCTAGCACCTGCCTCCCTTCAGTCCCAGCCTGGCTGACTGTTTTCAGGAACCCTCCTTGGTGTCAGCCTGGGTTAGCTGCTCTCATCTCCCTGGCAGGTACTGTGGCTGCCTTGTTGACTGTTATATCCTCAAATATTTGTTAAACCAGTAAATGCATTTGGCACCAAATTGAATGCATCTTCTTTTTATCAATGTCGTTGACAAGAAAAGATAGTTACAATCTCAATAGGATGTATTGAACCTTTGCTAGATGCTCTTTTGAACACTTGTACACTCTTTTGGATGAAGTTTGAGCTTCAGGTTTCATACTGGAATTCCTTTTTAAAAGAGTGTAGAGGGATCACAAACCTGGGGAATACTGGAAAAATAAAAGTGCAGAATGCTCGTGACAGAAATGTGTCTCCAAAGCCGTTAAAAAAACAAAAAGTACTTTTCAATCTTAAATGACTATTTTTAAAAACCATTTAAATCATAGTTTATTGTGTTTTAAGCTTGTATTTGTTGTTACTTGGGGCTTCGTTGGCCTGCCACTTTTCCACCAGAATCTTAGTTTCTCTGAGAGCACAGGTGCCTCCCTTTAGCTTAATTTGTGGGGAGGGACATGTCTCCCAGAAGTACCATGTTACTCTTATCCAGTTTGTAGTATCTTTTCTCTATTATGAAGTAGTAGTTTGATTTTAGACTTGCTTGTATCACTCAGTAAATAAAATGTTTGCCCATAAATGTCTTATATTACAGAATGTTGTTAGTTTGCAGAGATTATACATGTTGGAAATGTTGCACACTGTTCCTGTTACACTGCTCACTCACGTTCCTTGACATTGCTGGCAGGTTGAGGCTTCAGTAATATAATTAAGGCAAAATGTGATTAAATAAGATCACTTTTTAAGCCAGAAAATACTGATGAATGTGGAGGGAAGGCCTACTTGAAATAGATGAAAAGTTGCTTTTTACATACTTTTCGTTTTCTTCTGATGAATGCTCCTGAACCTTTTGGGTTGCATCTGCTTAAAGATAACAGAGGAAATGCCCTCACTTCCCCCACCCCGGCTCTCCTGTAGTTAAATTTGCATCCTGTCTATTCTTCTGTTTTATATAAGATAACTTGTTTGTGTGTTTAATTTATATGTTATGAACAATGGAGTTAAGGATAAAAACAATTTTCTTTACTTTGTGGTAATTTTTTTAACAAGAAACACACATTGAATCATTTTTATTTATAGTTTAAATACCAGTCATTCTGTTGTAGTTCCGAAAGCCCATGGCACAGTCCTTGTATACTCGATAACATGCCAGAAGGCATATGGAATTACGGTAGAAAGTGGTGTCACGCAGAAAGTCCTATAAGGTGTATTTAAAAATACCTTTGGTGTCTAACATGCTCCACGTTTGCTCTAATAAATGAGAGGTTTTAGGAATGCCCTATATGGTAATATCAGATGTTAATGGCATTGATTACCTGCCAGGCAGTGGGAATGGATGGGAAAATATCCGCTGTAAAATTAAATAGCATTAGAGGAGACTGTACCACGCATGGGGGCGGGGGGGGGCGCGGCGGGGCCTGGAGACTTTGTCAGGGTATTACTGTGAGCTCCAGGTTTTTTCCCCCACATGATTAAGGCAGGCCATCTGTTCTTTGTTAAATGTTTACAAAAACAGCTTTTCTCTAAAAGATTTAAGGACGTGTGGGTCTGGTAAACACTATAATATTTCTGAGCACCTTTTTCACCCTATTTCAAATAGTATCAAAACATAATTCTGCTGTGTATCAAACAGGATTAATATCTTTTTTGTATTTAATCTTTACTTTTTTTCTTCTTACGGAAGATTAAATTTTTAAGGGATAGTAATTTATGGCTTCATTTATTACTGAAAGGAGATCTAAAGTGATTTGTATGCTACAGTGTGTAGATAAATTTTCGGTCTTTTTGTGTTATGTGTTATATGCTTTTCCTAATTTATAAACGTGTGCCAGGTATCTTGCATTAGGAGCTGGCACTTGGTGACTGGAGTTAATACCGGGCAGATTAAAGGAAGGTACACGTACCTGGAATCGGTTCACCATTCTAAGCTTTAAGCATTGTTTACTGCTAGACTTTTTCCTTCCTCTTCCAGGAAATCCTTTTTCTTTCATTTCCTGAAAAATAGCTTGTCCCAAATAAGTTTGATCTCTGTGTCTGTCCCTTACAAAAAGATACGTTTTTTTCCTTTGTGCTTACATTAGGAAATAACATGTAACAATTAACTTGACTTCAGCAACTTAAATATAATAAAAGAGTTAAATCAGATCCTGTTAATTCTCAGGTAATGATAATTTGGACAGCGCCTTGGTTGACATTTATTAAGAGCATTTGTGACGGAAAAATAGAGCGCGAGTGCGTAACTTTTTCCAGGGTTTGGTCAGCTGTGTTGTCCCTGTATGGAAACCTGCTCCTGAACACAAACTTCCCTGTGTTCTTCCTCAAACTTCTGCCCTTGCTTCTCTCTCTTCCTGTGTCTCCTTACTCTGTTTCGGGTTCATTCTCTCTCAGCCATGACTAAGAAAGGCCAATATGTATTTTAAGATTTCTTAGTACCATAGGATTTTGGAAGAGACTTTGGAAATCATGTAACCAAACCCTTCGTTTTGCAAATGAAGAAAATGAACCCTAGATGAGTGAAATGATTTTCCCCAGATAATATAGTTAATGGCAGGGCCTGGACGAGAATTTTTGTCTCTTACCTTGTAGTTCTGGGCTCTTGTATTTATACTAGTGCAGATGGAGCATTGAATGTAGGTTTCTTTAGTAACCATGGTCGGTTTTAGTGGCAACAGTAAAACCAGTTTCTTTACAGACAGTGATTTTTTGAACACTTTGGAAATCAAATGAAACCTGTGGAGCCTTTCCTAGCAGGATGCCCGTGTGTGAGATTTCAGGAGATGGGCAGACTCAGAAGAGGACTGGATTTAGGACGCCCAGATTCAGATCTCAGCTCCATCACCTCCTGTGTGGCCACACAACTGCCTCACACTTGACTTTCTTTTTGAAAGATGGGGGCAGGTTATCACCCCTCTGTGGTGAGAGTCAGGTGAACCAATCCTGGGAGCATCTAGCTCAGTACATGGCGTGAAGTAGGTGCTCAGTCAATGTTGGCTGTACTGGAATGTAATTTATAGCACTTTGTGATGGTGACCCAAGACTTCTGGGTTACTCTTGAGTCCTCTGCAGACCTGGGCCTGGGCTCTCCTGCCTGCTCCGCTTTTGGAGGTGGTGTGGTGAGGGGTGTGCGCTCTGCAGTCATCAGCTTGCATGTGGGTCTCAGTTCTGTCACTCACTGTCTGTAGCTCCTTGGGCACCGTACTGCATCTTAGAGTGTCTGTGTTCATACCTAGCTCTTAGGGCTGGAGTGGGGATTGAATGGTGTCAGGGGTGTAAAAAGCTTAGCACATGCCTAGCACACAGTAAGATGGTTCAGTGAACACTAGCAGCTGTTATTGTTGTTGCTATTTATATTATGCTTATTGTTAAGTGTCTGGAGAAGCATATGAAAAAGGCAGAAAATGATTGACGTTCACAGATATAACATTTTCAAGTATTTTGTTGATGTGTAAAGGCTCCTTAGATGTCATAATTGACAGTGGAGATGATACGCCACCCCTGCCCTGGTTTGGATCATGAGTTGTGAGGCTGAGTCACTGACTTAGTCATTCAACATCGCATCCCAGTTGGTGGTATTCTCTACTGGGTATAGCCCTAGTGAATGTCAAAAATCTCCTGCAAGGCATGTCAAATTGACTATTTGGTTTCTCTCTTCCTCAGTGAAATTTGGAAATGTGTGGGTTTAGTAACATAAGAAAAACACTATATGCGTTTCATATTAGTACAAGAAATTTAACCAATCCAAAGTCATTAAGTTTGGTATGTGCTTTTAATTTGGCACTTTGATATCATTTAAATCTGAAATGGCCTATATTGAGTAAGATTTATGTATATACACTTTGATTTCAAACTTTCACAGTACCTGAATCTTATAATGCGCAGTACTTGTTCTTTTTAAAAGTACTTTAATTATGTGTCTTTAGTTTGAGTTCCTCTTCCCACATGGGGAAAAGAATTCCACTTAAATTCATTCTTTGTGGTTTAGCTTTTCCCTTGTTTTGTCATTCACTTTTCCTACATAGGCTGCTAAGAAGATGGACAGTCTCTTCAGCTCAATGAGATTTTTTTTTTTCTTGAATGGAAGTTTTTACTGTATTACTAAGTTGCCCTTTTAAACTCTGTTTATTTAAAAGCTTTCTTGTTAAAGAAATATATTTTTTGGATGAGAGAAAATGATAGATTTTACAACTGTATAGTTGGTAAAATATTTGCTACCTTGAGTATAAAGTAAGTTTTAGAAACATCAGCCACTAACTTTCAGTTCCTTTCTTCACTACGAAGAATGATAAACTAATTTCAATTCCTATTTGTGTCTCTCAGCATTCTCCATCGGAGCCCTTTCTAGAGAAACCAGTGCCGGATATGACTCAGGTTAGTGGACCGAATGCTCAGCTAGTGAAGAGTGATGATTACCTGCCGTCAGTAGAGCAGCAGCCACAGCAGAAGAAGAAGAAAAAGAAAAACAACCACATTGTTGCAGAGGATCCCAGTAAAAGTTTTGGTAAAGATGACTTCCCTGGTGGGGTTGATAACCAAGAACTTAATAGGAACTCACTAGATGGGTCCCAGGAAGAGAAAAAGAAAAAGAAAAGGCCGAAGGCAAAAAAAGATCCGAAGGAACCGAAAGAACCCAAGGAGAAGAAAGAGCCCAAGGAACCCAAGACCCCAAAAGCCCCCAAGATTCCCAAAGAGCCAAAGGAAAAGAAAGCAAAAACTGCCACGCCAAAACCGAAATCCAGCAAAAAGTCAAGGTAGGCTGTGGGCAGAAACAGCTGCCAGCAAACCCGGTACAGAAGTGAGCACCACCCAGTTACAACCCATGAAGTGGGGGCGGGGGAGTGCTTTGATTTTTGTCCTCATTGTTGGGCTTCTTTCTCTAATATCCAAACTAAAAAGTTAAGGTTTTTATGCATTTTGAAATTTAGGACTCAGTTATTATGAACCATTGATTTGGATGGCAGATTTTAGAAACTTTACTGGGTAAAAATTATTTATTATTTTAAACTTCTTTGTTGTATTTTTGTGAAAATTTGTCATTTAACAAATAGAACCAAGTTACCAGCATAATTATTTGTAAGCATAGACCAGCAACCTCATTTTCAGTGACAATGCAAAACTGGGGAAGAAGGATTATAGAAGCAAGACAGGTGACTATATTTCACTAAGCTTTTCAGCCCTGCTCCTCAGAAGTTGAAACAGGAGAATTAGTTCTCTCCACTTGGCGGAGTAAGCCTTCCAGGGGCAGGGTTGAAATGCCAGCGGGCTATGTGGGAGAAATCAAGTAGCAGCTCTCCGTTAGAGCTGCATGCAAGAATAGCATGAATGTTAGATTCTAGGAAATAGTCGCCTCCACTCCATACTTCCTCTCCGTACTTCCCCCACCAACTCTCTGACTCCCCAGAAGGCGTGTTTACTCAGTAAGAAAAATTGAGAGGAGAAGACATTGAAGACTAATTTTTTTCATTTGTACTGAACATTTCTTACAACTGTTCTGAACCAGTTCCAAACATCTGAATCTATTTTTCAGAACATGGCTCATGTTAGAAAATATAGTTTCCAGATGGAAGTATGGTGAGACTTGGTTAATCTGAACCTGTTTGCAAACTCCATTAGAAAACAGTTCCACCTCCTACCCTCATGTGCATATGCACATGTGTGTGTGCATGCATGCACGCTCAGTTCTGCAATCGACATGCTGAGTGTGAACTATTTGAGCTTGCTGGCCTGTAACCCTTTTGCTTGTAGGCTTTTCTGTGTGTGTGTGTGCAGGTACATAAGGAGAGGACATGATTTCTGTGACCAGAAAGATGCTGCTGCAGAGCGAAAGGACAAACTTGGATTTTCAACTTTCTGCTAAAAATATCTAAACAACCCCAAGCACATTATTCTGTAGTGTTTTGCAAGTTTGAATCATGGTCATTTAAAAATTTTTTACCATCAGTACTTTTTTCGATGCCAAAATAACTGAATTGTATTCAAACACAGTCTTACAGGTAACTTCATATTTGCATTTACTTATGAACGTTCTTTGACACCTTAGTATGTGGTCTCTTAATTGAAAATCATTATTTTTTTGTCATTGTAAAACTCTTTTAAACCCACAATCCATTATAAATTCTGTTTTCATCTATTTAAAAGTTATTTTATTAAGTGCTTACTATTTGTAGGTGCTGTGTTAGGGATGTGAGCAAGGAGGACATGGTTAGAATTTAAGTCTGACTTATGAGGGGTTCTTAAAATATGTAATTGCCTAAATCTAAGTATTGTGCTAAATCTAAGTATTTTGGTAGGAGGAAGCGTGCTCATTTCTCCCAAGGAGAAAGAAATCAAAACAAAATTTAAAAAGAATGTATTCTTTTTTTTTTTAAACTTAAAATGTAAGAGTCTCTGTTCTGAAAAAGCGTTCTAGAGCTCAGGAAATACATCACCAAGACTAATGTTAGCCTCAAGATATATCTGTCTTCAGCTTCTATCTTAATTTTTTGAATCTATCACCTAATGATAAAAATTGATAAAAAAGAAAAAAAAACACTGTATCTGGGATCTTGTCATGAATTTCCAACTGTCTTCGTTTAAGTTCTGAGTCTACATCAGACTGGCCCTATCTTTAAAAATGTACTTGGGCATACCCTACCTCCTGTAGAATATATTGGGCACAGATATTAAAATGCTGTATTTAACAATGAAACTTGCTAAAATTTCCCTGACAACCATAAGCAATAAACTGTAAACTGTTAGGAACTTGGGACATCAGATCCAGCCAGTCCTGGGCACCCTGTGCCTTCTTGGTACAGATGCAGATCCTGTGTTTATCCACTAGAGAAACCTTCAGTGCAAGCCTCGTCTGCGTGCTTTCAGCTGCCCACGCTGATGTCTGAATCTTCTCTGCAGAGTGACCGTTTGGCATTGCTGAATCTGAGTAATGTCTTCACGCTAGAGTCACATGGTTTTTGGTAGGAGGAAGGCATGTGATTATTTTCTCCCAAAAAGAAAGTTCAGTACTTTTTTTCCCCTTTGTTGCTTTTGATTAATAGTCTCAGTTGATGCCTCCTATAGGTGATAGTTGTTTGTCCACAAGTAGTGTGAAAATAATTGAATGAAACACTTGTGTTGACTATGGAGATGGCGAGTGAAAAGGGAGCTGATGTACTGTGGCCTGGAGACTCAGGAGGCCACGGTGAGGGGCATCGGGAGTGTCTGTGGCACCTGTTGGCCCTCGTCACTTGTCCACTTGTAGGGCCCCTTGCTGATTTATGATGAAGTGCGGTGAGGACCTTCCTGAGCGGCTTTCCTGTCGTTGGTGGTCAGACGGGGATGGCTGTCCAAGAATACGGTAATTGAATAGAGATTTTAAGTAAATTAACAAACCAGTCCATTATTTTGTTGGACCACAGTGTTTCTGTTGGTTGAGTGTGTTGAGCTGTGGTCTTGTTGTTCTGCTAAGTCTAGAAAGGAAATATCATCCGCGAAGCAAGGATAAGTAGAATGCATACAACTACATGTAAATTCTGAATAGCATTGCAGAATAATTATGTAAATTGAATATGCAGTGATGAAGGTAATAGGGGGTTTGGGTTATGTTAGTACTGGAGTTGAATTGCCATAGCAGTTTGCTTTTAAGCACTGGAATACAGCAGTGGCAATTTTGTTTTGCAAAATGTTATGTGATAGCAGTTATTTCCATCCTTGAATAAGTTAACTTGATGAATTTGTTTATACAGAAAATAATTTTCCCACAGAGGGCTGAAATAGAGGGAATAAACAGAAATGAAATAAAAAATTTAGTGTAGCACTACACACGTCTTTCCTGTTCAGCATCATCGTTGGTGAGGTTCTGCAAACAAACGTGCTGTCCTTTGAGCGGCTGGTGATGGAAGTGACCCACTGGTGGTCTGGCTTGCTCTGCATTGTGTCTGTGGCAGGGAGAGCGCTTGTTCTGCGTCATTCACACACTCAGTGATAAAGGGCATGAGAAGGGGTGCCTGTCGTCAGTGGAGCCAGTTTTCCTTGTGTGCCTTTGTGGTGTCCTTCTCACTATCTGTCATCCCACCTTCTTCCATAAAATGGCTGAGACTTGAGTTTGTGGCCGTTCCCAGCACTTGGCCCTTTTGGCAACCAAAATACAATTACATTTGTCTTGCCTGTGCAGGAGAACCTAAAAGAATCTGCCCAGAAGCTGTTATATAGAAAGGTTGTGAAACAGAAAAAAGTGTTCAGCATTTCAGAAAAAGACGTTTAAAATCTTGATGAGGAAAATGGGCCACCTTCCGCTTTTTTTATTCGAACTGCATCTTTTTTTCCCCCTCTTTCCCTGTTATGTTAAATATATATTTTTCTACTTGTTTTTCTTGCGCTCTTCCTAAGTGTCCTTATACTTTCAAATATTGGCAGTTAATATTGAAAATAAAAGCTAAGACATTCGTGGGCTGGAGAGGATGCTGTTTTGCATATGGAAGGATTCATGGAGCTGAAAGATGAGGATTTGCATTCTCCTTGTCAGTGTGTTTTCTGTTGCGTATGCATGGGCCTTGTGAAACGAAAGAGAATTTGGAGGAAGTGCTTCCTTTGAATGGCTCTTGAAGGATTTAGTGGTCCATTTAGCTATATAAAGATTCTTTGAATGTACATGAAGAAGGGAACTTGGCCAAAGATTGTGACTTGACTACTGAAGCTTCAGTTAAATGAAGCCATGGAGACTTGCTTCTAATGCAGTTTCTAGGAACACGTCTTGTTCCTTGCTCTGTTCTCCAGCCTCGATATTAAAGTTAGTAGAAAACTAGAATGCTGCTTCTCAATTAAGAGTGAAAATATTTTATTTTAAACTGGAAAATAAACATACTGCTCTTACTTTAAAAAACATATAAGGTACCAAAAACGTGTAAAGTATACTTCTTGTGCACACACTGTCATTATCATTAATATTTATGTAGCAACTTTCTTCTGAGGAACTTAGCTTTTCAGATATTGTTTTCTCAATTATGATCTAAGAGAGCAGCAGCATTTACCCGAGAAATATTTTTATTCAGCCAGCAAGCCCAATGGTGGTGCATTTGGTGAACTAATAAATATTTTATAATGCGCTCTCATACATGTAAAACTTCTCAGTAAAGATTAGACACAAAAACAAACTATTAAACTAGTTTTGCTAATAAGTACAGAATACCTAGATAGTCAGGTATCTCCCCATCAGGTACATAGGTAGTAAATTAAATTAAACCCACAGTTCTTCTTCTTTCTATTTTCTTGTTCTTTCTTTTATCACATGCTATGATTTAGTCTTGACCCAAGACACTGGATAATTGGAAAGACTGAATTAAGTATTTTGGACACTGTGCCTGCAGAAGAGGGTGTACATTTCTTTAACGTGTGGTCACAAAATGGACTTTTGAGCCTTTTCAATGTTGGAGAGGAGCAGGGAAGAAAAAGTGTCCGTGAACATCGTGTGTCTTTACCCAGTGGCCTGCCCTGTCCAGTCTCTGGTTCATTAAACTGAAGCTCTGGGTCAGGGATAGGACCACGTGCCCCCTTTCGTGCTGGTCTCAAAGGTTATCTTCTCTTTGACAAAGGGGCCATGGGGTCTTTTTAATCCCAAATCCTTCTTTCCTTCAGGATAACCACCTCAGAGCCTTTCCATTGCCAGTGCAGGCCACGCTGTGACCCTTCCTCCATCTGATTTGTCTTAAATCAGCTGAATGAGCAATGGGGGGAGTCATCAGTAACTTTTTAGTACAGACCCTGATATCTTTGACAGCGTGTGGTTCCCTTTATGCTCATTGGGGAAGAGAATGCCTAATAACATTGACCCTTAAAAACAAGTTCTGCTAACTCGTGCTCTGTGCTAGATGCAGGAATGGACCACACTGGGCTTGCTGGAAATTTGTTTCTGCCTGTCCAGTGAGCTGTAGTGGACTTCAAAGCAGTGGCTTGCTGCCACTTTGGTTTGTGTGGGAGAGGGTGATGTAGATCCCACTTTCAACTCTGACTGCACCCATCAATGAAAGTTGAAAGGTGACAAGGCCGTGGGCAGCAGTGGGATGTTCAAGGGGGATTTTTCTGGAGACATGTTTCTTTGAAGTCTTTCTTAAGTGGAATTTTAGGTGGAGCGTATGTTACCATCGTAGATGTGGCTGTGATGTTCGAGTTGGAAGATAAAGGGCAGAAGGAATCATAGACGGACTTTTAAAATTATTGTTAAAAATGTCTATATATATGAAAATGCTTTTGAAAAGTATGAAGTTCTGTACAAATGCAAAAAAAACTTGATATATAAAGATTTTTTTGCTAGTTGTCTTCTGCCTGTATAAAGGCCCCTTTGAGTCACGGGATGCTTGTGCGGAGCCCCACTGTAGGAGCATCAGTCTCTGAAGTGCCAGCCCTCACCTCAGCCCCTCACATAGAACTCTATGTGGCTTAGCTTTAAAATGTTCAATAGGGAAAAAGAGTGTGTGAATTAAGAAAAAATACAGTGTTCTTTTTTTTTTTTTTTTTAGTGTTAGGAAGACAACACCCTTAAACTTCCATTAGAGTACTAATTTTATATGTAGCCCTGATTTCTGTAGGAATAATATAATTTCATGGGAGTTGGGCTTCTTCTGTTAGGGTGGGTGGTGATATTTTCTCCTTGTTGGTTTTACCATTTGCTCTGCCCCATTCTCCACCTACCGATAGCACCTGATGAGTATGTGGGTGGGCAGTACGTCTCATTTGTTGTATTAGCTACCTGGCAGATCAGAGAGGGTAATGATGAATCTAGGGAGTGGGGTTCTGACTGCCAAAGTCACCCTTACTTGTGCTCCTTCCTGGGTTGTGGGAATGCTGTGCATAAATGAGTGGCATCGTAGAATTTGGCATAAGCAGTCAAATGTTTGCCCTACTGTTTGGCACTTGGGAGAATATACAATAGTAAAAGGGTGTTAAAAGGCATACTTTGTGCATCAGTTTTGTAATGTCTACTTTATTCAGTTCTTTATGTTACATGACAGTGCCAGGCAGTGCCATAAAGCCAAAGGGGCTAATGTTTATGTTGAGCTTCTGTGATCACAAAGCATCGGATAGCATTAGCTAACTAGGCTTCTGTTCCATCTTACTTCTGGCAGATCTTAATTCAATCCATAAAACTCAATAACCTTTATATTTTCAATAATAATTCTTGACTGAGTGATGAGTCTTTTTTTTCCTCTAGAATATATTCAATATTAAAAATGGATTTGACTGTTTCAAGAGAGCTTTCTACTATACTCTCTCTTTCATTTTTTTAACATTCTTCTTTTAAAAATGCTCAGCACCGTAGCCCTTAGGACAGAGTTCTGATCTTATTGGAAGGCTACTCAGGGATGATCCCAATTAACAGAAGACATTCATCAGGAAAGGTTTCTGAAGCCTGAGGGATACCCCAAAAGGCCAGGCCAGCCCTGTACTCGTAAGGAGCGCTCCACGAGGAGGTTAGACACCTTGAGGCCAGTCCCAGGACTCGAACGTGGGCTCTGGAACCAGACAGCTTCTGGCTCTGGGCCTAGGACTGCAGCTTCTTGGGTTGAGCGTATAACCTCTTTGACCTCCGTTTCCTCATCCTTGGAAAGTTTGGTTAAAAAATGTAAAGGTGAGGCCTGTTGCATTTGAAATGCACATTTTATATGAAAGCGAATTAAGTTTCTGTATCTTTTTAACTTGCTTTGCTATTCCTTTCCTAAAAATGTAGTCTAGTTAATGCGTTTAGGGAATACTTGATGCAATAACAGCTACTTAGGGTAACAAGTTAGATTAAATTGTTTGTCTTAGAGGTGTTCCATCCAGTGATTTTCAGAGAACTTAAAAAAAAAGTCTATTGATAATAGATTTTCAATTTGTCATTGCAATCATACATTTGTTATTCAGAAGTAAAATAGAACCTCCCCCCCCGCCCCCAACTCTTCTTTCTTTTTCTCAACTAGAAGAGTAGGGCGAAGCATCTGTGGGTGGAGTTTAGGAGTTGGGGCTGGCAAGGCTCCTGCTTGGAGTGAAGCATGTGGACGCCAGGCTGGGCGACTCAGATCACCCGGAGGCTGCCTGTGCCTGGAGCAAGCGGGCATAAGGGGGTCGGGCCCGGGGTCTTGCTCCTGCCCCCCATCCTGCCCAGGTGGCCTTGTGGAGAGTCTCAGGTGTTTGGGCAGTCTCCTGAGCATTCCTGGGGCCGTCGCCCCAGAGCTCTGACTGCCTTGGTGTGAAGGTATTGACCTTTGCTTTTATTATCTGTCCTGCAGAGTTTGTTTTGTCTCTGTCCTCATTAGTTTATTCTGTCACCTGCATTTTACTACATTCTAGTTTAGCTGTTAAATAAATTTTAGTCTTAGGACTTTATTTAAAATTTTTGTTTTATGTTGTTGGGTTAATTTTACTTGATAACTTATCCGATTTTATGTTGCCTTAACTGATCCTTTTAAATTTCCAGTACTTCATCTTGTCTCGTTTTCAGTTTGCCTCTTTATCTGAATTTCCTTTTTTATTGTTTAAAAACTTAGAGGAAAATCCTGTACTCTTTAAGTTGAGAGGCTCAATGCTTTTCTCTCTACCAGCATTGGGCCCTTGACCCTAACTGTTTATTCTGTATTTTGTTATGTCAGGCTAGAGCTTTTTGACTGCAGTATGCGCCAAACATCTCTCTCAGTTCTCACCCATTAGGTTCAGTTGTTTATTAAAAAACCTTTGAGAATATGAAATATGAGGATATGTTTCAATACCTTTTGCTCTTCTTCTAAAAGATTACACTGTGACATTTTGGCTTGCGTCCCTGAAAACGAATCTGTTGAATCTTCGTGACCCAAGCCTCAAGGTTGATTTTCCCCAGTGTGCTGAGAATCATCACTGACGATTCCCATCTGAAGGGTGTGTTTGGTGGAGAACTCCCTCCATTGTCCAGACATCTTCGTTAACTGTAACCATATTCTTCTCTTCAAATTTGGTTCCACCATATGGATCCTTTTCAAACCTCCTTCTAAGAACTCAGATTCTTAGGCTGATGCTAATATTTAATATTTAATATAATATTTAACTGCCTTCTATTTTGTAGTAAATCAGGGCAACTCGCTGGCTTTCTTTTTTTTTTTTTTTTTTTTTTTTTGTGTGTGTTTTATTTTTTGTTTATTGCAGTAACATTGGTTTATAACATTGTAAAAATTTCAGGTGTACATCATTGTACTTCTATTTCTGCATGGACTACATCATGTTCACCACCAAAATACTAATTACAACCCATCACCACACACATGTACCGAATTATCCCTTTCACCCTCCTCCCTCCCCCCTTCCCCTCTGGTAACCACCAATCCAATCTCTGTCCCTATGTGTTTGTTTATTGTTGTTATTATCTACTACTTAATGAAGGAAATCATACGGTATTTGACCTTGTCCCTCTGACTTATTTCACTTTGCATTATACCCTCAATGTCCATCCATGTTGTCACAATTGGTTGGTTTTCCTCGTTTCTTATGGCTGAGTAGTATTCCATTGTGTATATATACCACAGCTTCTTTATCCATTCGTCCCTTGATGGGCACTTAGGTTGCTTCCAAGTCTTGGCTATCGTGAATAAGGCTGCAATGAACACAGGGGTGCATGTACCTTTGCAAATTGGTGTTTTCAAGTTCTTTGGATAAATACCCAACAGTGGAATAGCTGGATCATATGGTAGTTCTATCGTTGATTTTTTGAGGAATCTCCATACTGTTTTCCATAGTGGCTGCACCAGTTTGCACTCCCACCAGCAGTGTATGAGAGTTCCCTTCTCTCCACAACCTCTCCAACACATGTTGTTTCCTGTCTTGTTAATTATAGCCATTCTGACAGGCGTGAGGTGATATCTCATTGTAGTTTTGATTTGCATTTCCCTGATAGTTAGTGATTTTGAACATCTTTTCATGTGTCTGTTGGCCATCTGTATATCTTCTTTGGAGAAATGTCTGTTCAGGTCTTTTGCCCATTTTTTAATTGGGTTGGTAGATTTTGTTGTTGAGATGCATGAGTTCTTTATATATTTTGGAGATTAAGCCCTTATCAGATGTATGGTTTGCAAATATCTTCTCCCAATTGTTAGGTTGTCTTTTCGTTTTGTTGATGGTTTCCTTTGCTGTGCAGAAGCTTTTTAGTTTGATGTAGTCCCATTTGTTTATTTTTTCTATTGTTTCTCTTGCCTGGTCAGATGTGGTGTTTGAAAAGATGTTGCTAAGACTGATGTGGAAGAGCGTACTGCCTATGTTTTCTTCTAGAAGTTTCACAGTTTCAGGTCTTACATTCAAGTCTTTAATCCATTTGGAGTTAATTTTTGTGTATGGTGTAAGGTAAGGGTCTACTTTCATTTTTTTGCATATGGCTATCCAGTTTTCCCAACACCATTTGTTGAAGAGACTTTCTTTTCCCCATTGTATGTTCTTGGCTCCTTTGTCGAAGATTAGCTGTCCATAGATGTGTGGGTTTATTTCTGGGCTTTCGATTCTATTCCATTGATCTGTGTGTCTGTTTTTGTGCCAGTACCATGCTGTTTTGGTTACTATAGCTTTGTAGTATATTTTGAAATCAGGGAGTGTGATACCTCCAGCTTTGTTCTTTTTCTCAGGATTCCTTTAGCTATTCGGGGTCTTTTGTTGTTCCATATAAATTTTAGGATTCTTTGTTCTATTTCTGTGAAAAATGTTGTTGGAACTTTGATAGGGATTGCATTGAATCTATAGATGGCTTTAGGAAGTATGGACATCTTAACTATGTTAATTCTTCCAATCCAAGAGCACGGAATATCTTTCCATTTCTTTGTGTCCTCTTCAATTTCTTTCAGCAATGTTTTATAGTTTTCGTGTACAGATCTTTCACCTCTTTGGTTAAGTTTATTCCTAGGTATTTTATTCTTTTTGTTGCAATTGTAAATGGGATGGTATTCTTAATTTCTCTTTCTGCTACTTCGTTGTTAGTGTACAGAAATGCAACTGATTTTTGTATGTTGATTTTGTATCCTGCAACTTTACCATAGTCGTTTATTACTTCTAAAAGTTTTCTGGTGGATTCTTTAGGGTTTTCTATATATAAAATCATGTCATCTGCAAATAGTGACAGTTTCACTTCTTCCTTTCCAATTTGGATCCCTTTTATTTCTTTCTCTTGCCTGATTGCTCTGGCTAGGACTTCCAATACTATGTTAAATAGGAGTGGTGACAGTGGGCATCCTTGTCTGGTTCCTGTTCTTAGAGGGATAGCTTTCAGTTTTTCACCATTGAGGATGATATTAGCTGTGGGTTTCTCATATATGGTCTTTATTATGTTGAGGTACTTTCCTTCTATACCCATTTTATTCAGAGTTTTTATCATAAATGGATGGTGTATCTTGTCAAATGCTTTCTCTGCATCTATTGAGATGATCATGTGATTTTTATTCTTCATTTTATTAATGTGGTGTATTACGTTGATTGATTTGCGAATGTTAAACCATCCCTGCATACCTGGAATAAATCCCACTTGATCATGGTGTATAATCTTTTAACGTATTGTTGTATGCGATTTGCTAGTATTTTGTTGAGGATTTTCGCATCGATGTTCATCAGTGATATTGGCCTGTAATTTTCTTTTTTGTGTTGTCCTTGTCTGGTTTTGGTATCAGGGTAATGTCAGCTTCGTAGAATGAGTTAGGGAGCTTCCCCCCCTCCTCAATTGTTTGGAAGAGTTTGAGAAGGATAGGTATTAACTCTTCTTTGAATGTTTGGTAGAATTCACCAGGGAAGCCATCTGGTCCTGGACTTTTATTTTTGGGGAGGTTTTTGATTACTGTTTCGATCTCCTTACTGGTGATTGGTCTATTCAAATTCTCTACTTCTTCTTGATCCAGTTTTGGAAGGTTGTATGATTCTAAGAATTTATCCATTTCTTCCAGATTGTCGAATTGGTTGGCATATAGTTTTTCATAGTATTCTCTTATAATCTTTTGTATTTCTGAGGTGTCTGTTGTAACCTCTCCTCTTTCATTTCTGATTTTACTTATTTGTGCCTTCTCTCTTTTTTTCTTGGTGAGTCTAGCTAAAGGTTTGTCAATTTTGTTTATCTTTTCAAAGAACCAGCTCTTGGTTTTATTAATTTTTTCTATTGTTTTTTTGGTCTCTATTTCATTTATTTCTGCTCTGATTTTTATTATTTCCCTTCTTCTACTGATTTTGGGCTTTGTTTGTTCTTCTTTTTCCAGTTCCTTTAGGCGCTCGCTGGCTTTCTGAAGTTCTCCCCTTTGCATAAAGCCTTGTTTAAAAAGCCTGCACTCTTTCTTGCCAAAAAGAATGTTATCTATCTGCTGTATCTTAGCTGGGATGAATTCATCCAATCCCATTGCAGTTAATATCACTCAGCCCATTGTTGTGGACTCTTACAGCCAGAAGCTGAATGTGAGTCTTTCCATAAGGGTAGATTCCTTAGAATGTTCCTCCGTATGACAAATAGTCCTCTCTGAATGCAAAGTTTGTCTTCTCCTAATACTTCTTTCTCAGAGTTCTCATCAAGATGGTGTGTGCTTTGATCACACTGGGGACAATCGCAGAACTTTAGAGCTGGGTCTGGCAGAGGTGACCTAAGTGTCACTTAGCTATGGACCCTGAGCAGGTCTGAGTGCCCACCAGTGACCCCCTCTCATGATGAAATGTGAATGTAAGTAAAGTTGTTGGAGGGACAGTGGCCCTTCAAACCACCAGCAGCATGCCCAGAAAAATGTGCTTCTTCCCAGATGACAAGGGCTTGTCTAGCTTCAGGAGTGGGTGGCTCTGCATCTCAGTCGCACCAGCAATGATGGGAGATAAAGATCAGAAAAAGCTCTGTGAGCGGGGAGGAGAAGTAGATAGATGTGCTGGTTTGGAAAAATGACTAAGTTTCACTCTATTTTGGTAGTACTTTAGCCCAATTTTACTGAGTTTCATCATAAAGGTAGAATCTATGTGGGATTTTCTTAAACGAGTTAATGAAAAAAGCACTTTGAGTAGTGCCTAGCACTGTATATGTGCTGTATATGTGTTTGTTGTTGTCACTGTTACAGGATACTTGGAGAAAGACACACACATATGCACACAACGTTGGTTTTAATGCATTGCAGTAATGTTACCACTGAATTCTGTGTATTTTAAAGATCCCTTGTGTGGGGTACATCCTGTGGTACGTAGTGTGGAGTGAGATCTTACTAATCCAGACTGTGATGGCCAGAAAATGCTTCTCTGAATGACTGATGTCCAAGTCGAGTCTTGCAGATGAGTAGACAGGGGGAGAGTGGAGGTAGTTCTGTATGTCTGCTGTATGAAGGGTAAAGGGTTTGGGGTGTGAGAAAAGTAGAAAAATAAAGTTAATGTTGCCGGTTGCAAAAATTGCCGAGGACCCTGTATGCCAATACTGAGAATCTCAGATGTTAGTATATATGAGATTGGACCTTACGTAGAATTATCCAGTCAGATTTGCATTTTAGCTGGTTGCTCTGGTGATGTATGGAGGGTGAGTTTGCCGGTGATGTGTTGGTGGCAGTACCATGTCGCTGAGCTAGGGAATGTGTGAGGCAGAGAGTTTCAGGAGAGGAGTAAGGGCAGATGTGATTTCTCCAGGGCCGAGGCCATTCAGAGCTAGAATTAGAAAGTGTTCCCCGCACACGCCTGCTCTCTCTTATGATCCTCACTCGGAGGTCACTGTGTGGGGCCAGCATTGGCTGAGCCCGTGAGTAGCCATCGCTGCAGCTGCTGGAGGTGCCTTGAGATTCTGATCTGTACCAAGTAGCTCAATGGCCTCATCCTCAATATTGTGTCAGTTTAAGTGATGTTCCTTATTTAATGATGTTCTCTTCTCCCCAGCTGAAAGAGCTGCCCTCTTTGTGCATTGCAGCATTCCAAATTATAATTTGGAAGAGGAATGTCAGTATGGTGGCTGTGTTTTGGCTTTGACATTATAAAAGACTAGCTTTGAACCTTACAGATTTAAATAATGACTATGGATGTGGAATATGTGTCCTTTCTCTGGCCATTTGAGAGTGGGTAACCCTGCCTGTGGGTCGTGAGGGTGACGAGGCGGTGGGGAGGCAGGTGTAATAGTCAAGGTGGGAAAGGATACCTGTCTGAACTAAAGCAGTGGTCGTAGGCATGGAGAGGAGTGGCCTTTCGGATTGTCTGGTGGTTCTTTTAGCTTGTGTTGAGGACTCCTTCCATTCATGTTGACTAGATGATGTGATCGTGATGAAGTGGGGTCCTGTCCATAAGTCTCTGCAGGTGATTCAGCCCAAGTGGGTCTGAGCCATAGCCAGAGAATATGTTTTCAGACTTCCTAGAATATGTTCCCAGCTGCCTGCCTTCTAGATGTGTGAATGTTGGCCATTCGTGCCAGATACTGCCAGGGGTTTCATCCATTATCTCATTTAAACCTCATAATGAATCTTGGAGGAAGATATAATTACTGACCTCATTTTTATAGCTGAGGAAACTGAGGCTCAGGGAAATTGACTTATCCGGGGTCACGGCCAGGTTATAAATGGCAGAGTTGGAACTTGAATAGAGTCTCTCTGACTCAAATCAATGCTTTTAACCACCATTCTGTATTACTCTCATTTGTTGAAAGAAAAACTCTGACTTGGGCTTTTTTTGGGCAAAGGAGTTTTAATATAACACTTAGTTGAAAATCCAAATTAGCTTATTGCAAAATGTAGCAAAGGCAGTTTAGTTTAAATCACTTTATCGTAATGTCTTTGGGTCAACATTGAAGATTTTGTAGCTTTTCTGACTTCTTAGCATGTTTTTGGTTTGTATATTGATGTCATGAGAAGATGTTAGCATGGAAATGCTTAGCTGTCTCTGAGCAACAGGAATAGTGCAAGGTCTAATGAGGTTAGAAATCTTTCAGTAATCAGATCTGGGATGAGTGCTTGCCTTGGCTACAGGCTTTTTGTCTAAGTGTTTGGAGAGGGCCTGTGCGACTTGTAGCCATCTTAGAGGTTCCATGTCGTTCGTTCTTGGGAAGGGCAGATGGAAAATCATTAGTACTTCTCTCCTTCGGCAAATTGATATTTCATCAAACTTGGGCTCTGGTGGGCTTCAGGACAGTAAGCCTTTTCCTCGTATACGGTGGCTCACACAGGGTGCAGCAACCCCACTATATTAAATTGTGTGCTTTGCTCTGGTGCAGAGAGGTCACTGTGAAAAACAGGAGCTGCCAACTTCCTTTACCTGGCAGTGGTTCAACTCTGTGACAGGCCTACCTCTGATTTAAACAAATTTGAGAAATATGTAAAGTTTTGGAAGCAGTTTTGCACTGATTTGATAAAAGAAACCACAAAACACTGCAGCGCAGGTGTTGAGAATGTTTGAAAGCTGATTGAGGGAAGCAGATGGCTTTAGTCAGTGGCATCCAGCCAAAAGAGCAGGTGCTGGTCATGTGACCGCTGGTTACCAGGGTAATCTGATTGCTCTTGGCGTGCAGATGAAAGGAAAGGGGCCCAGCGTTCAGCTGTAGTATTGTATAATTTGTGGCAGTTAGAGCGGAAATAAATGCTGGAAATGGAGCCTCATAGTAGGGGAGACTTCTGTCCATGTGTAGCGTAAACACTAGGACAGTTGGATGAGGAACTGTTGTGTGGATTTTTTTTTAATTTAAAAAATATGATTCTTTCCATGGATCTTTTGAGGACTTAAAGTTTTTAGGACACTGACTTTTTTTTTCTTTTAAATAAAAAGAACTCTTTAAACCTAACTGCCGTTGGCTATAATCTTGAATTGTTGTAAGTTATTTCCTTATGTGGCTATTCACTATGCTAAAATGTTAAAACAAAATAAAAACAAGCTCTGAATATTTAAAAATAACTAGTTTAAGATTATCAAATATTTTATTTCTTCATTCTAAAAATATATTTTAGGTGTGTGATGGATACTATGTTATATTAACAAATACTTTTGAAATATTTTACATGATACATGCTTTACTTAAAAACACAAATGTCTTGGCCTCGTTTCCTTTTGTAGTTGCTGAGGCTGGAAAAACATGCTGTTTAATGCATTCTGTCAGCATAGTTTTCTAGGAATTAACAAACTTCAATAAATAAACTTTTAAAGGTTTTTTGAAATATATCTTTTCAAAATGTATTAGAATTTTAGGCTCTCTATTAGAAATAGTAAATATAATCATTCCTGAAGTTGGATTACTTTACATGTTGGATAAGAAATGATAGTTGATATTAAAAAAGCTTGGGGCCGGTTTGGAAATTGGAATGGAAGGAAGCACTCAGTGTACATTCTCAAAGAAGGTCAAATAGAGGTTCTAAAGGTGATGGTAAACTTAAAAAAATCTTATCGTTAGAGTTTATTCATGTCTTTTTACTTGTGTAACATTCAAATCCTATTAACATTTGACAGAAGTATACTATGAAACATGTACTTTAATTATTGGGGTGGCTTTGCTTATATTTTGGTATTTCGGAGACCTAGCTTTTGAAAAAAAGGCTATTGTGATTACCTCAGAAAATGCCTAACACCAAAATAAAGCTTACTTTTAATTAAGAACAGAGCATAAAGTAAAATTATGTAGAATAGGAAATTTCTGTATATTTTGTTATATTTTAAAAGGTTGCAAATTGGATACAAATGTAGCTGGATGATATAAAAGAGGACACCTCGTAGTACTGGTCAAAAAAAGGACTTAAATAGGAATATTTAAAACTATCTTCAAGAGACACAAAGAAATAATCATTAAATTCTAGTTTTCCATGACAGTTCTGCACCTTAAAAACTTGACAGCAAAACTACTACTTAATCTGATTTTTCATTATGATTTGTTGAATTGGCAGGGATTTTGCATTGCCTAGATGAACAAATGTACTCTGTGTGATATTAGGAGTTTTTGCAAGCAATGTCTTTTTAATTAGGTCAGATATTTGCTAAAGGTCATCAATATGGGGTTTTGCCATAAAAACTTAATTAACTATAAATGGCCAACATGAATTGATTTATCAGTTGTCATTGATACTTTAGGGATATTAATGTGGGAAATATAAGGCATGGGGCATGTGGAAAACCTCATTAAAAAGTGAACACTAAGTGATCCACTTTGAATTCTAGTAATAAGAAACCTGATTCAGAAGCAAGTGCTTTGAAGAAAAAGGTCAACAAGGGAAAAACAGAAGGTTCTGAAAATTCAGACTTAGACAGAACGCCCCCACCATCTCCTCTTCCTGAAGAAGA
The DNA here is from genome assembly GCF_057802395.1 of Ceratotherium simum simum. Lineage (NCBI taxonomy): Eukaryota > Metazoa > Chordata > Mammalia > Perissodactyla > Rhinocerotidae > Ceratotherium > Ceratotherium simum. The sequence goes on along the minus strand of NC_141930.1, from coordinate 24,881,636 downwards.
TGAGGACCCAGGTGTTCAGGTAATACCATTCTTCTGATCCTGAGCCTTGGTTATTTAGCATGGGTAACTTTAGCCGCATATCAAGTACACTAGACCTGCCCTGTCTTTGTTATAGAGCTGCTTTAAAGATGGCTCTATTGTTGTCTGGAACATTATATCCATCGTGACGAGAGCTGGGGGGCCAATGCGAAATTAAACTCCTGACTCTTTGGTTTTGTGATCTTTGACTCTGTGATAAATAAAACTGAGAATCTTCATTTATTTCTGTACATGTATCTTTTGATGTTTATGTGTTATGATGTTAATATATTGTTAATGTATTGGTTCATTTAAAGCTTCATTCACATTTGTAATTTTCTCCGAAGTTTCGTTGCTTGTCAGTTCTTTTATTTTGCATAACAAAAAATCAAGATGTAATCTGTAGCTTGTCTTAAGATTTCTGACACTGATGGTCAGAGTTGAGATGTATTTACGTAATACTAAAGTTTCAATGAACAAGTCAGTAACTTTCTGGATGATAATGCTGCAGAATTTTCCAGTGTTAGATTCTCCTGACTTTGGGAGAATTTTTTAGGACTCAGTTGAGAAATTAGCCCTGAAATAAATATTAGAGATTTAGATTCTTGTGTGTAAAGCACACGGCCTTCACTGATTGGACTGTAAGGTAAGGGACCCTTGCACATGATCACTAAAAATTATTTCCTTGTTACATTCTCTGGAAGCGTGCCAATGTGGTCCACTGGGATGGCTGGGAATGTAGCTTCTGTGAATGACATCTAGATTATCAAGGAACAGTTACTGGGGAGTCCTGCTAAAATAAGAAGTCAGCCCCTACAAGTTTGCTTGACTTTTTCTAATCTTTAGTACACACTAAGTATTTTCTACTTGCACTCCTACCAATTCTCTTAAAAGTTAGAAACAAAATATTTGCAATATACAGCTCTATTCTAAAGAATTTCAGATAGGTTTTTGTGTGTGTGTGTGTGTGTGTTTAGTAGAACTGCCTGGTATCTGTAACTTCACAGAATGGCCTTACCTAAGAGGACCTGAAAGGGAGAGAAAAGAGAGAGAGAATGTGAATGAAATGTGTTTTGGTTTAGTTTGATTCTATAACTAGCATAGTGATACCTCTGGTAGTTTGGGTTAATTTTGTAATTTCCTTTTATTTTACATGTCAGTGGAAAGATATTGGCAAGGTAAGTAGATGTCTTTTTTAATTGCTTAGGGAGTTTTATTTTTATTTTATTTTATTTTATTTTGATTAATTAATTAATTTATTTATGTATGTATGTATGTATGTGAGGAAGATCAGCCCTGAGCTAACATCCATGCTAATTCTCCTCTTTTTGACTGGCTCTGAGCTAACATCTGTTGCCAATCCTCCTCCTTTTTCTCGCCCCCCCAAAGCCCCAGTAGATAGTTGTATGTCATAGTTGCACATCCTTCTAGTCTCTGTATGTGGGACGCGGCCTCAGCATGGCCGGAGAAGCGGTGCGTTGGTGCGTGCCCGGGATCCGAACCCGGGCCGCCAGTAGCAGAGCGTGTGCACTTAACGGCTAAGCCACGGGGCCGGCCCTCTTAGGGAGTTTTAAACTAAAGTATTTTAATGATTTTGAATTTCATTTTTATGCTCAATGGGTGTTTTTTCCTGAATCGTGTTTGTTTAATCTAGCACCTTTATGACAATAGTATTTGGATAATATTAACAAGATTTATTCACACACGTGAAGAAAGTTCTGTTGCTCTTTTACAAATACTGCTGCTGTTTTTTAAAAGTCTAATGGTATTAATGCAGACTCAAATGGACTTGATGAAATACTAGTGTCTTTTCTTCTACATTTCAGTTATAGGACAATGCTAATCAATTCAAATGAATGTCGGTGCATCCTTTCTAATTGGCTAGTGTTTAACTGTTATGGGTTGAATAGCTAATATAAGTAACCACACAAGTAGATCTGACTTTGAAGACATGCCTTTCTCAGTGTCTCTGACACAGGAAGTGATGCTGACTGCTTGTTTATTGTGTTTCTTTCTGTAGCACATGCATGAAGGCCTTAAAGTTCTTGAATTTTTTGCTTGACTTGTTTAAACTTTAGTAAATGCTCTGTAATTTTAACAAACTCAAAATTGTGTCATAAAACTACTGCAACAGTGAGATTGTGGAAACATTTAAATCTTCTCTTCAGTATACTTGTTTTAATTATAAGTAACTTCTAAAACAACCTAAGTTTAACAAATTGACCTATTTTAGTGTCAATTCAAAAGTTTTGAGTTATGGTTTAAATGCAATGCTTATGTTTCATTTTGATTCAGAAAAATCTTTCAAATAATAGTTTAACAGACTATAGAAGTACAGTATATTAAACCACAACAGAAGTATATTATGTAATAAATTATTTTATATTGTGAAATTATAAAAGGAACCTTTTTTTTAACGTGTCCTTTTTACCCCTTTCCCCTTCCCCTACCTCCCTTTCTGGTAAACACCAATCTGTTCCCTATATTTATGTGTTTGTTGTTCTAGTTGTTGTTTTGTTTTTAATCTTCCACATATGAGTGAAATCATATGATATTTAGCTTTCTCCATCTGACTTATTGTAAGAGGAACCTTGATACCCAAAATAAATGAACTTAAGATCAGTTATTATTTAGAAGGTAGAGAAGCCATATAACATTTAAGAATTTCAGAAAATTGAGTTTTAATTGTATTTTGGGATTTTTTTAGTTACGATGTGCCCTCGTACCCACTGCTAACTAACTCCATCACTGTTGCACAGATTTGCAACACAAAGTTGATATGAGGAGAAACTTGCATTATAAGTTATATCCACCAATACATAAATTTCTATTTTAAAAAAAATAAAAGGCCCCTGATTTATTGTGCTGGAACATTTCTTTAATATCAGAGTTTAGTGTAAAGTGGATTTGTCTGCGACTCTGTCCAAGGGTATTTAGTTACTTAGACTGGAAGAATAGTGTGACAGTGTGGCCTCAGCCGTGGGAACCTGATGAAACGTCACAGATGTTCATCAGTAGCACTTTCCTCCTTACAGTAATGACATAAAGATGAAAATATAGTTTAATCCATTTCAGTTTAGTTAAACTGATACATCAAATGAAATATAGGTATTATGCTAAATTTCACAAAATTAAAATATTATTCCTGATAATAGCCTTTTGTATCTTAAAGAAATTGACATTCGAGAAGTGAGGGATGGTAAAGTGGGTACAAGAGCAAGAGTTATTCTAGATCAGCTTTGGGAAGAGAGAAAGGAAACTGTACAAGGTGGCCGGGTCTTGTAGCCTGATTGCTTTCTGATTTTTCTTGGGAAAGGTGGAGCTAATTAATGATGACTTTAATCCTACTAATTGCATTTGGCGTTAATATGTGCTGTGCACTGTTTTAAATGCTTTAAATGAATTTCCTTATATGATCTTCACAGTGTACTTATGAGGTAGTTACAGTCATTAACCCCATTCTATAGACCAGGAAACCGAGGTCCACAAAACATCTTGTCCAAGGTCACACAGTAGTAGTCTGGGCTAATTGAAACAAGCAGTCGGCTCCAGGGCGCACAAGGTCAGACTTGCCTCCAGTGATGTGGGGAAGAGTCGAGGATGCCAGAACCTCTGCATACCCATCTCTTCGCTTTAATACTACCTTCACTTGTGAGTGACACACTGGTCGAGTGAAGAATTACGTTTGTTGTTATTTCCATTTCCCAGTTGAAGGTCACATAGCTGGGAGTGGCAGAGCCATGGCCCTCCCAGGCGTCTGACTTCAGATTTCCCTCCATTTCCATTATATTCATTACTACTATGATGTCTTATGTGATTTACAGGGTTCAAGTTATCAGCTTTTCTTTAAGATAATTAAAAAAAATATGTACCTTATCATTCTGAGGAGTTATAAAGAGCATCAGTGATTGCTTTCCAAACTCACTTTGTTGGGTTTTTGTTTCAGAAGAGACGTTCCAGCAGGCAGGTGAAGAGAAAGCGATACACTGAAGACTTGGAGTTCAAGATTTCTGATGAGGAGGCAGATGACGCAGATGCTGCTGGGAGAGACTCCCCCTCCAACACCTCGCAGTCAGAGCAGCAGGTGAGTGTCCAGGTTTGTGTGGTTCTCGCATGCATTTTATAAGATGGGCTGGAAATTTTATAGCGGGAATCCGAAAAGTCCCGTTGAAGCACTGGACTTTGAGCCGGGGAACATTCGTCTAGTGTTGGCTGACATGCTGTGGGAAATTCATCGTTTAGCAGTATCTTTTAAAAATCCCTGTTCACCGAAATTTATTTTTATACAAGACTGTGATATGTAATTTGACACAATTTTGGAGAATTAATGGTCTATGTTGAGGAAGAGTGAGAGCTAGGATTCAAGGAGGCTGAATTTACCTCTGAGAATTCAGTGCGGTAGCTTTTGGGACTTTAATAAACTACTCAAGCTTGTCTCCTGCTGTTAGGCACCATAAGAACCCCTTTATGAAATTACTGCCTTGTAGTACCCAGCAGGGCATACTTTATTTTCTGTGCGATGTAAATCATGGATAAAATAGTTTGTATAAAATGTGGGTAGTAACGTAGGGTTGATTGTTGTGCACATGTTTTTTTTTTTTAGTACCCTTTTCTTACTGTACTTTAGTTAACAAACTGGTAACCCATCGAAAAGTATATTAAATGCAGTTTTGTATTTTATTTGGTAATTTGTGCTATGTTAAGTTGTGATAAAACGTTTCATGTGACCTCCATAGATGAAAGCTGCCTACAGTAACAGGATGATGAGTATATTTACCCCATGGGTGTAGATGAGGAAGAGTGGTATTTTTGACTGCATCATGCAGAGATTATTTTCTCTTGGCAGCTGGAGTTTCTGAATGCTCTCTAGCTTTAGGGACCCATGCTAGTCTACGTAATTAAACCACATAATCATGAAGTAATAAACACAGATCTTCCTTTTGCCTTTCTGTGCAGTGGGATTTTTGTTCTTTTTAGTTGTATTTCCTACTTGTGACTTTGTACCCAGTGATTTAAAGGGTATGAATCTAAAGGGTATGGATATAGATGCAAAAGGGAGTCATTTCTTGCTTTTATAGCTTAGAATGAAATGTTTTCCATTTGGATTGATTCGTTCTACTTTATTTTTTAGGAATCTGTTGATGCAGAAGGTCCAGTGGTAGAAAAAATCATGAGTAGTCGTTCAGTAAAAAAACAGGTAAGCACCATTTGGAGTGATCAAAACCTGTGGTGTATGTATGATTCTTACATTATTTTTGTTTTATAATTTCCTTTAAAAATTTCACTATTGTAAAGTAAAACTTCTGGTGATATTTCTAATCCTGTCTGATTTATTAGCCTAATATAAATCTTTGAGATATTCAGCCCCAAATGAAATTAAAATCTATCGAACAATCAGTGCTTATTACACTATTTATAGTAGGCAAGAAGCTCAAAAGTCTCCAAAGAAATGTGTAGAACTTTTAGAGTTATAAGCTACCTTTTTCATAAAAATCATAAACATGAATTTACCCCTGCGCATGGAAGTTCTGTTTATTGTTTTAGCTAGTAGGTGTTTTCTATACTTTTCATAACATTTTTTCATATACAATTGAAATATTCATTAATATCTTTATTTTGTGAGTGCAGAGGTGAAATACAGAGCTATTTTCAGTGTGATTTTCGAAGATACTATGACTTATTCTTCATAGTTTTTCAGAAATCATGTTGATCTGCAAAGGTGAGCTCTAGGTACCTGTCACTAGCCCAATGACCTTGTCATTGAGGGGCACATATACTTTGTGACAAAGAGTTCCAGTGACACTGTGTTTTCTTTTACTGATGGAAATTCCCTGTTTCATCCCAGCCATATCCCTACTTGCCCAATTTGAGAAAATACTTGATTTAGTTTGAAGAATTACATAGACATCCAGGTGTATTTACATATTCCAGTATACAATTTTCAGTGTCTCTAGAAAGTGATCTTCTTTAGATCTAGGTGTCTGTCTTCCAGCTTGGCTGCTCGTCAAACGCACAGTTCTTTTTTTTTTATTTGCTTTCAAGGTGGGTGGAAGTACAACTTCAGTGTTTTGACATGTAAAATAAGCTTTTTTTTTTTTTAATAATAAATTATATACCAAGTGTAACTTCCCAGTGAGAGACATGAGGGATGGAGGAATTGTGGGACTTAAAAGTGAGATCCCAGGCATATCAAATAGGAAAACCTTTACTATTCAAATACTACTGTCTAGACATCCTTGAATGGTATTGCACCAGCAGTAAACTTCTCTTTACCTTTGTTGCAATACTCTTTGCTTTTCTATTGTGTTGTTCAAAGTGTGGATTTTTATCAGAATATACAACTCTAGTTTATATGAAAATAATCTAGAACAACATGTCAAGATATTTTCAAATTGAGTGTAGGGGGTGGGGTGTGTGGCTATCTAGTGATGGTGACTCTTTGAACATGAGGATTTCCTCTCTGACGAATTAAATGATAAAATCTCAATCAGATTTCCACCTGTTCAAGCAGAAATGAGCACTATTTAACTCATTAGAAAGGTTGCATTTTTGTCTTACTAATGACTCTGCAACTGTTAATTTGTGAATTATAGGTATATGGTAAAATTTAAATACTTGACATGCTTTAAAGAATAATCCCCTTCACTGAATTGAAGTGACTTGTTTGAGTAAATAGCATGTGGTTTGGATGGGATATATTAGTTTTCATTCAATTGATAGTGCTTCAGCAGGCATACTCAGCAGGTTTGGGGGTTGCAAAATATAATTATTTCTATTATTCAGAGCTACTTAGACTATGCATTATGTAGGACATTGCTTTCTCCTTCTATTTTGCCCACTTTAGGGCTTTTTTTTTTTTTCCCCTTACCTACTCTTTAAAGATAGGTACCCATGATTTAGGAAATAGGTATTGTTACCATTTACAGATGACTAGGTTTATCTTATCATAGGAGATTAAAAATCACTATAATTGTGCATGAGAGTGGAGTATTTGTCAAGTTGGTGAATTTTAGGATGGAGAAAATTAATGGAAAAATTTCTCTGGAAGGGGAGATATGCCTTGAGGTATGATTTAAAGTAAGGAAGAGATGTGGAGCTCATTGAATTGCTTGCAGATTACTGTATTTCATAAACGGCAATAAAAACCCATTAGAAGGTGGTAAACATTAGCAGGTATTAACTTTTTAAGCTGCTGGTGTTCTTGAAATAGTTACTTTAGTTATCAGCTTTAATAACATTGGAGGAAAGTGTGGCAAATAGAAACAAAAGGAAATTTGAGATTTTCCTGTGGATTCTAGCTGTGCCTGCTGGTCTGTTTCCTATTACCATGAATAATTGAAGAAGTGGCTGTGAGAAGGTGCCTTTATCCCCCCCGGCAACACTGTGGGACTGGCTATGCACTCTCAGAGCCTACCCTGCACAGTGCTGACACGTAGTGGGGACTCAATTAATGGTTTTCAAAGATAGTGGACCTCATCACTGTAGCCTAAGAAGGAAGATCTCTTTTGATGGAGTCGTGCAAACTCACAGAGCTCGCCTGGCAGAGCCTCCCTAATTTGGGACTTCCCGCTAAATAGGGAGGGCTCAGGCATTTATGTATAAACCCAAATTAATGTGCATGAGACCCAGTGGACGGGACATAGTTGATACTGGTATTTGAATTTTGAGATAGGTTTAAGAATGGACTTTTGGACTGTGTAAAGGTTAATTCTTTTGTTGTCCACATTTAGGCATCCTCTGTCTTTGGGGAACAATTCAAATCCTTTTTGTATCAGAAGGTCAAAAATAATTTTAAAAGAGAATTCTGACTATATTCCCTAAAATTCTTTATTTTTCTCTAAGTTGACTGCATGTATATTTTCTTTTTATAAGAGCTCATTTTAAATTCCAGAGTGTGTGTTTTAATCCTCTTTAGCCGAACCCAATAACAAAAAAAAATACAGCATAAGGAAGGCAAAACTCTTCATCTCATTTATTATTGTCCTTCTCTTCTCCCAAAGTGAACTGTGCTTTGGGGTGTCTCATACAGTATACAGTAAGTTGGGCCAGAAGCAGGAAGGGATTCATAGCTTTGCCTTGTTGATGTCTTTATTGAGGCGCTTTCTCGTTCTGTTGTGCATTAACAGAATTTTCCCTCTTTTACACTGTAATTTAGGTTTGTTTCCCCAGTGTGACTGCTGTTAGTGATGGGATGCTTAGGGAAGGTCATTCATTCTTTCAGGCTACGGGATTATCATTTGCTGGGTGAATCCAGGTGACTGGAGGAGTCTGTTGATGGCCTGATCAAGGTTTCTGGTTCATAGGAACAATGGGACAAGTATGGCTTAATATGTTTGGAACTTTAAATATTAAATGAATAATAAGGATTCTGATAGACTGGTTTTGGAGTCTAATGAAAAGATATACAAATTTCTCAGATTATTCTGTTGAACACATAAAATTACTTTAGGGCTGTCAAATTTAATGATAACTATCCAAGAAATAAATTCGAGTAGGTATTTTGTGCATGTAGAAATAGTGTCTTTGACTCAGTTATTCATTATATGCCTATTATAGAAGGGATTCTGAAAATTGGGGCATTGGGGGTAGGGGTTGGGACTGTTTTCAACTATCACCAGAGGCTGGTCAAACTGACTGCCATTTAGTGAGTAATTAAATTGATGCTCCTGAGGGCTTATGAATTCACACACTTTTGTTAATTATTTTGCTATTAGTAAAGCAGACGAGGTCAGCATTATCATATTTGTATGAAGTGGAAGGGTGCAAAACAGCTCTACTTAAAATTCTAGGATCAAGGAAGATGGTCTGATATGTGTGGTCCGTTAAACAAGGCGCAGGCTTGTAATTGGGGACATCCAAAAGAAATAGGTCCTGCAACAATTCTTCGCCAGCTCCAGGTGCTACTAAATGAGGTCTTGGAACCTAATCGCTTCCTCCCAGACAGCTCTAGACCCTCCTGTTAGGCATCTCCGAGGCAGGTTCCCAGAGGACTAGCTGTTCATGACAGGAAAATGGGTATTAACGAGAGTCAGGGACAGACAGTTGATGGCTGTAAGAGTCAGAGCTTTCTGGGAACAGAACAGAGACAGAATGAAAACTATCTTTTTTGTTCAAGAGTTGATCCTGTGTGCTTTGGTGCCCACTTAGAAATTATGGGACAATGAGAACATTTAGAATGAAACGGAAAGGATGGTACAGGAGGAAAGATTGGGCAAAAGGAAATCAGGAAATAATAGAGCATAGAAATAATGAAGCTTATCTTTTTACCACCTCAAAGATATGTAATTTTGAAAAACTCTTGCATAATTGAAAGAAATATAGTTAGCAGCAAAAGAGTAAAAACAGTAGACCAGACATTTGAATTCCATCGTAGGTTTGTATTTCATGAGAAGCATCAAAAGATCTAGGCTCATCTTGGCTTTCCATTTTCCCTGGTTGTCTACTGTCTTATCTTTGCCTTTCTACCAGAATCTTCAGTTCTATATGAAGATAATGTATCCTGAAATGACTGTTGAAATGTAGGAGTAGAATGGGGTAATACTGGGGCTAGAAAAAAGTAAGGTGGGTCCTGGATGGATTCTCTCTTGAATTGACTAGAATTTATTTCTAAATTAATTCCAGGTTTATATTGCTGGCTCTTGAAGGCATCCAGCGAAGGTTTCTTTTCATTTTGGATAACTAAAAGTCTGGGATATAAATGATGTTCTGAATACATTGGTTTAAAAGCTGGTTTATGGTTATGACCATTTACAGATCCATTAGGGCAGAACCAGATATTAATGGGTTTTGACCACACTCCTGAATATCCTTCTTGTTGGTGATCTCTAGGCAGGTGGAAAAACTGTTTAAAAATTATGGTTTAACTGATACATGTGAGAGTTTCGAAGAAAAGTTTAAGTTCACAATCTTTGACAATAGTTTGAAGATTAAGGATTGAGGGAAAGCGTTGTTTCCACAGCAGACCCTGTGCCAATCTGTCATCCAGTGGACGTCTTTGCTCCTTTGTCTGTGCTCTGCCGTGTTCCCACTTGCCTTCATGTTCTTTGCAGCATCTCTGAGGCGGCTTAGCAGCCAAATGTGACCCTCCAGGCAGGCTTGGGTGCTCTTGTAGGAGCGTAAAAGCAATCCCTAGACATCTGTAAGTGGTGTTTATGTTTTAGGTCCCTGATGTATCTAATCAAATGTTTCAGAAGAAAATTACACATTACAACTTGTTTAACAGCCTAAAACCAAAAAGAAAAAAAAATATTGAAAGAGATGCTTAAAATATCATATGAGCAGCGTCTTCTGCACACACTGCAGTCGGTAGGATCAAGGGAGATGTTACAGATAATCTTACCGCTGAACTTTTGATTTGGCTGACGTGTATCACAATTTTAACCTCACCTCAATGTAGTATTTGGAGTGTGAATTTTATTTGGCTGCTATGTGTGTGAGACATCTTGTCTGAGAGGTTTTAATTGTACCATTGAGTAAAACTAAAACTGTGAATAGTGATGCACTGAAATTACAGTGTAAGAACAAGGTTTAGTTTTATATGGTTTCTTGTTTAGAGTTATTAACTATATGGAAGAATAAATGTCTTTTAAATATTTTAAAACATTACAAAACCCACAATGTAAAGTTGCCATGAGGCAGCCAAAAATAATACATATGGCATTCAGGAGAGCAGTTGCTAATTGGCTGCTGCCTGAGAAAATGGTACACTTGGCGTCTACTTAACACTGTGGGTTTGGCAGAAAGCCAGATTTGGGGTCAGGTTGTTGTGAATGAAGCTGCATGTGGTTAGGGAGGAGTTAAAATGATTCATGTCTTAGAAGCTGTAGCACGTCGAGTAGCGTGCACGGGCCTCACGATGTCAGTCTTCATATCCCTGGCCTCCCACCCGCTCACAACGTGCTCATCTTTACAGGAACATCCTGTGCTGCTTTTATCATCCCTATTTTGTGTTCATATGGGAGTAAATCATTACTTTTGGAAGATTCTTGTAGATGGTTTTAAGTATGTGCCTGAAATTTTCTTTTGTTGCAGAAGGAATCTGGAGAGGAGGTAGAAGTTGAGGAATTCTATGTGAAATACAAAAACTTGTAAGTAGATTGTGATCTTTTTAAAACTGGGAAATATGTTTTCAAAGTACTAAACAATGATTTAAAAAAGAATTGGGAACATAAAAAAAGAATTGGGAATTGGGAAATTTTGGTCTGGTTTATTTACTGCTTTGGAGGCCATTGCCTACTAACTTTTTGTATCTTCGATATTTTATGAATTTGGTTTTTTCTGAAAGATGTGTAATTGGTGTAAAAATTGACTAACTTTCGTGTATAACCAAGAAGTTCTCTTTAGAGGGGATAAAAACTCATACAATAATAGAGAAGTGAGTAAAGTAACATTTGCCCCTCCTCTGAGGATGAATTTTACTCTGTGGGTCGCTCTCCCTCCCCTCACGTGTGCGTGGATGCCAGGCACTGGAGACGAGAACTCCACTATGAGGAGAAGGCTCTAGGAAATCGTGACGTCACTCACGTTTTGAAATGCAGTGAGCTATGATTTGGTTTATCTGTTTTTGTTTCTAATTTTTGTTTAGTGAGTTTGTATTGCATAACTTTTAAAAAACGAAATTGAGAAATACAGTGCGTTGTTGTTCTGCACTGCAGATGTAGGCAGTGTCCTAGGACCTCACACACACGTTGATGAGGCAGCATAGTTTTAAGGATCAGTAGTCATCCTGCCGAAGCAGACTGAAAGGTTGTTTTCTAACCTAAATAACAATCACAGAGCAAGGGCAAAAATACTCATTGGTAATGTAAAAATTAAATTTAGTTTAGACTTTTTAAGGCAAAGAACTCAAGTACCATATTAGTAAATTCTAGGGTTTGATGAGAGGCTTTTGGGAATTGTTGCCAAAAAAGCCTAAGAAAATTTACCCTCCCCTAGAAAAGAAAAGCACCAGGCGTCATGGTTTCTGTCATTCTCCCTTTTTGCAGTTGGCACTGTGTTAATAAACTGATGCATTTCTGAAGTTTTGTGAGCAAAACCTTTTACCAAGTAAAAAGATGAAAAAGTCTCTGATTAGTGTTATTATGAGGGTTTAATGAAACAGAGTCTGGCAATAAAAAATGCTCGGTAAATATGAGATATCTTCATTTTATACTCAGAGCACGATGAGTTTACACATGTGGAAATTATGCATATGACATGATTTCCTGTAGTTGTATAAGGAGAGTGGTAAGGATAGGTAAGGGAGAGATAACTCAGTAAGCCGGAGAGAGAGAGTTCTCTGGTAGATTCATCAAACTCAGAGCAAAAAAAGTTTAAGTATCGCTTGCCAAAAAGTGGCACTATGAGACAGGCCTGTGTTCAGGTCAGTGTGTGGCAGTGGGGCCTGAGGGGCTTGGTTCACGGGAGACATCCAACGCAGCTGTACCCAACCCCAGAGCGGGACACAGTGTTCCTGACTAGGTACCGCTGCCAGGGCAGGGGACCAGTCATCCTTCATCAGTCGGATGAGCTGAGGCAGAGGTAGTTCTAAAAAATAGCTTTCCTGTCTGATATTATTGAGATCTAAGGGAAATTAAAATTTCCATTAAATTACCAGTTTTTGTAACCTTCTATTTTGACATAATTTCAGATTTACAGAAAAATTGCAAAAATAGTACAAAGAATTCATGTTTTTCTTTTTGTAATTGAAAAGTATCTTGTAGAAAGATACTTGGAGACTGTTAAATATGATAATGGTTGCTAAGTGGTGAGTTACTAATTCCATCACTCGTCCTAAATTTATTAGTTGGTTTTCTACTGTAAGGAAGAGCTTTACCTTCTTACCCACTTGCTTATTTATAGCTGTGTAGACTCGTGGAGTGTTATTTTATTCAGTGGGTCGTAACTGTTTACTATCATATCATTATTTACTTTGCTCACATTATCCCAGATTTGGCCACTGGGAGCCCCTTCAAGCTGCCTCCTGTTTCTTTTTGCCTTATCCCCATCCTTCTCTCAGCACTTCCTTGCTTTCTGGCACCAGTGTAATTTCCCTGTTTTAGGTGGAATCGGTTCTTTCTCTAAGGAGCTTTGGTTGTTTTCACTGGAGAAAGGCATTTAGAAACCAAGATTTGAGTACTAAGTGTGCTCACTGCTGCTGGGGAGTCATTGTTCCTAGACCGTCTCTGGATAGTGCTAGCAGGGGCGTGCATGTGCACACTTACATGTAGCTACACGTGCATGCACGTGTGTATATATGTATGACATATATATACACACATGTATGTATTTATTACATATATACACACACTTCTACACCACAGGGTTCATTCTGTCCTTTCCCTTTGCAATATTAATAACTCTCTTCTTCAACCACAAGAAACCTGGCTCTTATTATCCATAGTATATTTGCTTATTTGTCAATCGTAGAATATACAGGAAGTGGTTTCAGAATTACTAGACCATATTCCTGTGAAAAAGAAGCCTGCTAACTAGAGTTCATTCAGTGTTTGTTAAGAGTTTTTTGTCTTTAGCCTAAGGGCATAGAAGCTAAATACTTTGTTCAAAATTTGCTTGAGTTAGTTCTTCTCCTCCACCTGCCCCCTTTCAGTGTGGTTATGTTATTTATTTGATACTCAGTTTGGTTCATTAGTTTCTGTTTGTGTTTGCATTCTGTTTTTGCTCCCTTTCATCCTAGTTGATTTTATTTCTTTTTTTCAAGTTCATTAGATATTCACGTGGTTCAAACGTCAGAACTGTACAGAAAAGGATATTCGAAGAAGTGTCATCTTCCCTTCCTTTCCACCGCATTCTTACGTCTCATTAATCCTAGATTTATCTTTTCTGAAATTTTGGCATGAATATGCAGATATATCTATATCTGTATATATATATACACACACACACAAACACACATATACATATATAAATTTTACATGTAGAAAATATATCTTATTTCTCCTTTTTTACGAAAGAATAGCATACTATCAGTACACGCTTGCACTTTGCTTTTTTCACAATGCTATATTCTGGATATTACTTGACATAAGCTCGTAGGGTCTTCCTCGTTCTTTGTTACAGTTGCATAGTACTCCATTGCATGGCTGTATCATAGCTTATCCAACCAATTTCAGATGTGTGTGGGCGTGTAAATGGCTTCTGATATTTTACAGTTATAGATAATGCTGCAGTATATATTCTCATGCCTGTATATTTTCAAATTGTTAGAAGCATAGCTTCAGGGTGAATTCCTAGAAGTGGGATTGCTAGATCAGAATGCAAACATATATATGGTTCTGTTACATGTTGCCACATTCCCTTCCATAAGAGTTGTGTCAGTTTGCATTCCTTCCAACAACATATGAGAGCACTTGTTTCCCCACAACCTTTCCAGTACAAGTGTGGTGTTTTACTTTGTGTGAGAAACTGTATTTCAGTGTAATATACTAGCATTTTCTTTTATTGTGAATGAAGTAGACCATCTTTTCATAAGTTTACTGGCCATTTTTATATCTTGTTTTGTCAATTGTGTGTTCATGTCTTTTGCCCATTCTTCTATTGTGCTTCCCTCAATTTTTAAGAGTTCTTTATATATGTGGGATATTTGTCTTTAATCTGTGTTGTATTTTGCAACTTCTTTTCACAGTTTTGATTGTCTTTTGACTTTGTTGTTTATTGCATCGTAAATTTAAAAAATTGTTTTATATAGTTGGATTTGTTAATCTTTCTTTTATCAGATCTGGCTTTTGAGTCATGGTTAGGAGGCCTTTTCCTACACCCAGGTGAAAGAGGAATTTGCTATGTTTTCCTCTTGTACTTGTGTGGCTTTGTTTTCTGTGTTTAGGTGCCTGATCCACTTGGTGTTTACTCTTGTGTATGGTGTAAAGCAGGGCTCTAATTTTATTCTTTTCCAAATATTATCATTCCAGCACCATTATTAAAAAGTCCTTCTTCGCCTCAGTGATTTGAGATGCAACTTTTATCATGTACTAAAGTTGCATGTTTATTTGAATCTGTGTCTGTACTTGATTCTGACCCTTTGATCTGTCTATTCATAAGCCAGTAGCACACTATTTTACTTATAGAGGCTTTATAGTATATTTTAATATCTGGTATATCTAGTTTTCCTTAAGAGCTTTTCCTTTTTAATGTTTTCCCAGATATTCTTACATGTTTATTTTTATATGTAAGTGTAGTATTAACTTGTTTAGCTCCATAAAAATGCTTGTTTATATTTTTATTTACCCTGTGTTAAATTTACAAATTTCTGATTTATGCTGTTGAGTCATGCTATCTAAAAACAAAGATGTCTTTCCAGTTGGTTCAACTCAATTTTTGTGTCTTTTAGGAGGGTTTTAAATATTTCCTTATATAAGTTTCATACATTTCTTATTAAATTTATTGCTAAGTATTTTATCTTTGTTGATATTGTAAAAGAGGTTTTCTCTAACGTTGTATCTTCTAACTGGTTATTGTTTGTGTGAATGGAGACTATTGACTTCCGTAGGTTAATTTTATATCCTGCTACATTACTGAATTATTTTATTTTATTGCTTGAATTAGTTGTCTGATTGATTCCTTAGGGTTTTCCAGTTATGCAATCTTATCATCTGCAGATAGAGATGGTTTTGCTTCTTATTTTCCAATTACTGCTCCTCCTCTTGCTTCCTCTTGTCGGGTGGCATTGGCTAACGCCTTGAAGATGATATGGAATGATAGTGAGACAGTGGGCATCCTTGCCTTGTTTCTGATCGTAGTGGAAAAGTCAGTAGTTTTTCTCCATGTGTAGAGCAGAGTCACTGACCAGAAATGTCAGCCCAGGTTACAAGAGGGAGAGCAGGGCTGGACCCACTTGCCCAAATGCCTGTGTCCACCTCATGGCCACACTCGCAGTGCTTTAAAGGCACGCGCACCTCAGTCAAGACAAGAGTACTGACTGGACACCTGCCTTTTTCTATCCAATAATTAGGAGGCTAGAATAGATTATTTTTATAATATTTGTTTCTGATTATAACAGTATTGCATATTATTTATTAAACATTTGGAAAATACAAGTTGAAAATAGAAAATAAAATACTTGCAATCTTACCACCTAGAAATGATCATTATTAACATTTTGATTCACTTTCGTCTAGTCTATTTTCTGTGTGTAAGTGTATACAGGGTGTATATCAATTCATATCTGTATAAGGCATATGCATTTAAAGTCCTAATCTCCCTCAGTCAATTGTAGGACTAAATCAGTCTTACCTTTGAAAATGCATATTAGACATTACATAAATATAAGTGAGATGGTGCTTAATATCATAAGCCTTTTCCATATCATTGATCATTTTTGAAAGATTTTATAATGGCTACATAATTTCTAAGAGTAGTAGAACCTTGATTTTGAAAGAGTTATGTATTCAGGCACCTCATTTGTTTTTAATGTCATCACCAGAAGGAGAAATAAAGAGTCCGTAGAGGCTGTCAGGGGCAGGGAGAGGATGATGGTACAAAAGAATATTGAAATACCAAACAAAAGACTGTCAGAGGTGCCATAAAACATTACCTATATACCTGTGAATCTCGGGGAAGAGAAAGGGAGGGTGGAGAGTATTCAAGTTAAGGTTAGAGAAGACACATCATGTGCTCAGAGCAGGCAGATGATGAGCACGCAGGGGAGGAGACTTGCCCAGTGGAAGGACAAGGGTAGATTTTAGGGAGTGAAAAATTCACAAGGGACCAAGGGACATCATTTCAGAGCTCCTGGAAGAGCAAGGCTGGGAGAGCAGGAACTGATTAGGAGCTGGTCGGGGGGCATGGGTGTTCAGAGAGCCCTGGTGGTCCTTTTCTCCCCGGTTGCTCTAGAAGGACAAAGTTAGGTTCACCTTTGCTATTTTAAGTTTGAATTCTTTTAACGTGATAAAAAACCTTTTATTTCTCAATTAATGATAAAAGCCTCAAAACATAAATTCATCATTAAGGCCACCCTCTGGTGCTAATTGTTTTGTATTGAAGTGTAATCCATTCACTTATGAAAACAGCTTGTTATTAGGTCCTTTTTTTTTTTTTAATGGGAAATAGGTAAGAGAGGTGGCGGCTCAGGACAGAAGGCAAATTTTAGACACTATTATTGATGTTCTTATTCTCAAATAATAATAATTATATTGAATGTTACTCAGCAGCCTCTATGAGTAATTAAACAGGTTATTTTGTTAATTTTTTTAGTTGATTTTTTTGGAATGATAAAGGACATATATAATGAAGGATTAATTATTTCTTACGTGTTTCAAGTATATTATTTTATTCTTTTAGCTCTTATCTTCATTGTCAATGGGCATCTGTAGAAGATCTGGAAAAAGATAAGAGAATTCAGCAAAAGATTAAACGATTTAAGGCAAAGCAGGGCCAGAACAAATTCCTTTCAGAGGTATGAAATACCTGGTTAATTTTCTAAAGTATTTACTTTATTAAAATGTTCTGAATTTTGAATTTTAGTTCAGTAAATTATTAAGAAAAACTAGTTTGCTTCATTTGGTGCTGTTACTTGCATATTGGTTACTGGTTATTGCTAAAAAAATTTGTAAACAGGAAATTTCTCATTCTTCCTGTTGCTTAGTCTAGAAGATACTGGTCCCTATATTATGTGGAAATATGATGGTATGATTAAAATCTTGTAATGAAAGTACAGTTAGTAGATGGTGAAAAAAGTAAGTAGACAAAGTTATATTAAGAGTTAGCAGGTTAAAAACTCTACAGTAAGTATCAAGTACATGTAAGTTCTAGGATATAAAAGTTTATTTCTGTTGGGGAAGACATGTGGCAAATTTTTTTTGTTCAAGTCAATGCCTGATTACAGAGAGTTTGCTAAACTCATTTTCACAAATGATGTGCTGTGGTACAGAAGTTGATACAATATCTTTGCCAGTCCCCCTTTATCCTAGGTTATCAGTTATGATGCAAAGGTAACCAGACCTAGGGCAGGGAGGAAAATCTGCATTTTTTTAAGTGCCAAGTTCCCTTCCAGCGTAGTCAATTACATTAAAAAAATGCTTTCACAAACTGCTTACTGGGATCTCTGAACTTTTGATCACCAATTAGGTTTTACTTTCAGCCTCACATTGAAAGATTAAACTTGCTGATTTATTAGTTTTCCTCTCTATAAAGGAGTTAACAGAATGTGAACTGTAAAGAAGTGTGAAATTTGATGCAAAATAATACCTGTTTAACAACCTTCTTTACACCCCCACCCTTTTTTGGAGATGGGGGCTGGAAACAGAAGAGTGTTCAGTACTCTTATGTCATAAAATCCTTATAATCTCAGGTGACAAGTCTGTGTTCTCCTGGAATCTGATTTCCATGCTCCCAACAGGCTATAAAGTCTGTGTTAGATGGGAGATCAGGTGGTGGTGGTTTTACTGGATGTGTGTCTGTGTCACCACCTCTGTTGTTCCGAGGATTCAGCTTCTGTGCAGTGCAGGAATTAGCACAGAGGAGAGTGGAGTTACTTGAATGTGACTCACTCTTTACATCTTGGAGGATATTAGGTGATTCTTTGAGAGGGCAGTTTCTAAGAAAGTACTAGGAAGTTCAAATTTTTTGTGCCCTTCTCGGTAAAACTGAAGTTAAATGTTGGTGACATTGGCCAAGTTGAAATCATTAGCTTCCTTTTAGAAAGAGACACCATATGTTCTGCTGACCTTTCCTATGGACGAGTCGTAGGGAAAGGGGAAGAGTGCAATGACAGGGCCCCCGCCCCCCATCCTCATATCTTGGTTCTGTTTATTACATTTGTCTGGATTATGTTTCCTGGCATCAGGTGCACTGTAGGGTCTTGTGCCTGGCCCTAGCTATGTAGCCTATCTATTTGGGTCTATCTATGTGAATCACCTGTACCAAAGTTAAAATACATTATCTTGCTGGTAACTTGGCAGCTAGAAATCTTAAATTTTGTCCTGAATGGAAGCAGCATAGACTTGAGCCTGAAAAGAAGATTCAAGGGTTAGCAGAGGAGGATACCAATTCCCTTATTCTGTTTCTCTTCTACACGCACACACAACACCTCTATACCCCACACCCCACACCTGTCTGTCGTATCCCGTAGATGGTCCTGGTTCAGGTATTCCGTGGCTCTGCTACTTGGGGATTTTCTCTTGTGACCACTTTTTTATTCTTTGTTTCACCTTGGGCTTCCTTAACAGTCTGCTGCAATTAAAATCTATATTCAGAAAGATCATCGAAATTGAAAATTGCATCATATGCATGATGGCATGGATTACTTGCTTGAAGGTTAGAAGTGTTTGGGAATAAGGTTAAGGATTTTAATTCAGCAATGAAAACTTCTGTTTCAGAACAAGTCTTACAGAGAGCTTTTATCATCAAAACCTATTTTATGAAAAGTTTTAGTTTTTACACTGTATGTGGGTAGTACATACATGTTCTATACCTAAATCCAGAAACTTTTGACACAGCCAGTGCTTTAGTATATGAACATTTTAAATTAACTGAACATTTCAATGAATTTTTTTGCCTTACTAATCAACTCTTTGTAAAGGCCTGAGGCAGTTGAAACACACTTTTGTATTTCTGATTTTTGTTTCACAATTCACAGTTCAAAGCGTCCAAACCAGGCATTTTAAATAGGCACAGTAGCCCAGAGAATGTCATCCTTGAGCCAGCTGTGACTGAAAAGCGTTTCAACCTACATTTCAGGGGATACGAACGGTGTCTAAGTGACTTCTAATATGTCTTTGCAAAGCATTTCAAGGCAGTTATATGACTGATAAATTAATCTATAAGGACACAATAATGTGTCTTTTGTTTTCTAACTTGTGTGACTCTCACTTCTTTAAAGTATGGCTTAGTCTGTAACTTCCCTTTGAGCCATATTCTATTCTTTTATTTGAGATAACTTTGCACTAAGCAGTATTACTTTGCTTTTGTAAAGATTGTTAATATATTGCCTAAATAATCCAATTATTTAAGCCTCATTTGTTTATTTTTAATACTTTTAGCCAAATGCTCTATGTTCAGTACAAATAAATCATTAGAGCACTTAGATTAACTACAAGACCATATTCAAATGAGGTACTAATATTTATTGGCAAAGACAATCAAACATCATAAACTTTGTTCACCATAAAATATGAAATTCAGTGTTTTTAGCTTTTGAATAACATTCTGTAAATGATGCTGTAAGGCATCAGACAACTCCAGTAGTTATGAGTCTTTAATAGCACTTACTGTGCATGGCTCTGATTCTTTATCCCAAGCTGTAGTTTCAAGAATGCTAAGTGCATTGCATGCCATAAGCCTTTTGGATTGCTCATTAGTGAATTGTAATTTCACACTTCATTTAAAATATTCTTAAACATTCTTTCACAGTAAAAAGGTTTCACACAGTAATTAAAAGACCCAGTTAACAAACTCTGAGAAGTTTGATTTCCTCATGGGGAATGGTTTTGCTAAATTGTAGCATTTCAATTAATATAATAGAATTTGCCAAATATAAATTTTCTATTGCTGTGACCCCAAATATTATTGCCTGGTGAAAAGTGAAATAGTGTTTACTCTCAGGAATTAAATAAACATTTTAACTTTTTTTTCCTTTGGTGCAGATTGAAGATGAGCTTTTTAATCCAGATTATGTGGAGGTTGACCGGATAATGGACTTTGCACGTAGCACAGATGACCGGGGAGAGGTAACAGAACATCATTTGTGTTGGGGGCAGTGACTCAGACAGCTTATGTGTGTTTATGGAGAGTGATTGTGGATTCCTAGATCTGGTCCTGGTTAGAGCCTTGGATCATAACACACTTGGTCTAAATTTAACTGAAATTATGGACTTACTGTTAGTTTTATGACTTAATAGCACAAAATATGTTTTATGTTTAGTCTGAGAGCTTTTTACAAGAAATCAATTTTTAATATGAAACAAATACATTGACATTTTGCACAGTTCCAGAATGTGGTTAAAGAAGAATTCAGTACATTTTGTTGTAAATCTATTCTGTAGCATGAATTTCCCTTATATAATTAAGAGTGCTTTTGTAGTAGAAGGGAGTTTAATGTTGTTTAACATTGGACATCCTTAGTGAAGTTGATGAGCTTCATTTAATGTGGTACACAGAGGATAATATAAAATATTTCTCTTTATGAGGTCCCAGTGTTGGCATTCTCATGTTGCTTTGCAAAACCGTATGAGGTTGTAAAGAGCAGTTGATGGGGCAGTAAGAGTAAAGACAAGTCTGGTGACTTCCTGAGCATTGTGTCTCAGTAACGATATGCCCACCCACCTTGAGTTCTGTCATTCTTAGCTTCCTCGTGTAAATTAAATTTTATATAGTGTTTGGATCTTGCTTGTCTAGTGAGAGTCTGCAGTGACTTCCCATTTTACTCCAAACCCTGTATCATGAAGTTCATGATGTTTCAAAGACCATATCTGTAACGTGATATTTACTCTTGTGGTTTTGCTTAGTTGTACTTAAAAAAAAATTGTTTCATAGCATATTTACATAGTACAGCAAATGTTTTTAACATCACAACGAGGTCAGTGTACCTTGGTCCTGAAATGAAGGTCAATAAACCCGAGTATTTTCTAGAAGAAAGACAAAGGAAATCCTTTTGATCTACATTACCCAAAATGTTTTGCTCTCTAATCTTCTAGAACTCAAACACATTGTTTTAACGTGATCAGATACAAAGAGTATCTCGCTCTTTAAGAAAAAAATGGAGATCCTAATAGATTTCAAACCTGTTTCTCATTCTTTAAGAAACTAGCCAATTATGTAAATATGTGAATACACTAAAATGATTTACCATGTAAGTCTGAATCAGACACCTGATGAATGATTTGCACAGATAAGAGTAAGGCTCAAATTTAGCTCTGTTATTTACCAGCTATTTCTTTATATTTTTTGGCTTTTGAACATTACTTACCAATGACTTAGATAAAAATTAATCTGTTCTGATAATACTCAATAATACTATTTTGAGTTGAGACTCGAGACTTTATAACTAGGGACTACTGTTCAGTGGTCATAGTTTTCAAACTCCTACCAACTCAGACTTACTGTTGCTGGGGTAGTGTCTATCGATAAATGAAGTAGAGCACATGTTTTTCCTTTATATATATATATATATATATATATATATGTATATAGTGGTCAAATGAATCCAATTCTGATTTGTTTTAACCTGGCCCAGCCTGTGACTCACTATCTGGTGAAGTGGTGCTCACTGCCTTATGAAGACAGCACGTGGGAGCTAAGGCAGGACATAGATCAAGCGAAGATCGAAGAGTTTGAGAAACTAATGTCCAGGGAGCCGGAAACAGAGCGTGTGGTAAGCACTGGCTAATGGTAGAGGATTTAATTTGAAATAGCATAGCGGCGTGGTCTTTGAGAAACCACTAATGGGATTTACTATATTTGAAACAGGAGCGACCTCCTGCTGATGATTGGAAGAAATCGGAGCGTTCCAGGGAGTATAAAAACAATAACAAACTCAGGGAATACCAGTTGGAGGGAGTAAACTGGCTGCTTTTCAATTGGTACAACATGTATGTAAAACGTGTTTTTCTTCACTTTTAAAAAAGCCTATAGCTCTTTTCCTTTGTACTTATTGAAAATATTAATCAAATATAACATTTTATTTTTTATTTATTATTTTAATAATTTTATTTATTTATTTATTTTCCCCCAAAGCCCCAGTAAATAGTTGTATGTCATAGGCAGAGCACGTGCACTTAACCGCTAAGCCAAGGGCTGGCCCTTAACATTTTAACTAGTAAGAATTATAAAGAGCAGCAGGCATTGGAAGTATGCTTAATATTTGTTTAGTCAACAAACATTAATACAGAGATTGATAGAAGTGTGTAGAAATAATTTTTATGTCACAGAATTTTGTTTGAAAATGTGTTTTATTGAATCTAGGAAAGCATCTAAGATATGCATTTGTGAGTGTAATAGTATATATTTTGTGACAAGAAAGCAGTATCTAATATCTGTACTTACTAAACTTCCCTTGTTTTATTTCCTTTCCAAAGGCGAAACTGCATTTTAGCAGATGAAATGGGTTTGGGAAAAACTATCCAGTCCATTACATTTCTCTATGAGATATATTTGAAAGGAATCCATGGCCCTTTTTTAGTGATTGCCCCATTGTCCACAATCCCCAACTGGGAAAGGGAATTCCGTACCTGGACGGAGTTGAACGTGGTTGTGTATCATGGGAGTCAAGCTAGTCGTCGGACCATTCAGTTGTATGAAATGTACTTCAAAGATCCCCAGGTAAATCGTCACAGGTGGTATTTCTTGTGCTTGTTATGTGCATTTTAAGGCACTGGATATTAAAATGGTCTCAGACATTTAGGGGGAAGGTCTAGCTTTTGCAAGATTGAGAAATTTGCTTTAGATTTCCTACCCAATTTATATTTGTATTATATTTCTACATCTTATGATTATAGCTCTTTATTTTTAAAGCTTTGGTCGTTCTCATAATTAGATTAGAACGAATGAAATTTTTTTTTATCATGGATGACAATTGAAAATCATTTACTGTATTGATGTGCTAATTGGTTTTATTTTGCAAGCCTAAGAGAAAGCTAAACAAAAAGTGGCATTATTAAATGTGAATAGAAAGATATTTTGTTATACTGTTACTAGAAGTGAAAAATATTAGGCATGTAGTATTGAATGAAATACATCCAAAGGGAAGAATTTGTACTTTGGCTTTTAGTAGCAATTGCTATGACTTTTTACTTATTCTAGTTAAGTGTATGCAGTTATTCTGATATTCACAGTGAAGCATTATAAATGACAAAGAAGGAAGAAGAGTGTGTGCTAAAATAGTTTTAAGCTATGGGTGGTAAATGGAAGTCCTGTCACTGGAAATAGGACAGAGTTTTGTTTTACATGTTTGTTTGCTTTAAGTGTAAAATCTGACCTACAGTTAAATACTTAAAGGAAAAATATTGAAATTTATTTTGGTATTTATCTTGAGATTTGGAAAATTGTTATAAGTTCTATACTAAGTGAATGTGTTTTCATTTTAGCACTTTAGAAGTAAAAATAAGTTATAAAAGTAAAAAAGTTTTTAGAAAGTTAGCTTAGTACATAATCCCTTTGGCCTTTCACCCTTTGGAGTCTGGAGGATGTAACTAGAGTGGGCACACTTAGTGGCACTTGACTGCATGTGATCTGTAAGGAAATTGGATCGGAAATTGTGCTAACAGTTTTCGAGCTTCCTTTAAAAAGGAAAGGTTTTAAAACTCTGTTATACCATAACAGCTTAAAACCTCCAAAATACTCTGAAAACAAAATATGTGTTACCTAAAATAAAGATAAATAAATAAGGAATAAATACTTATGTTTTATGTTACTTATTTATCCTCAAAGATATTAATCTAGCCTTTAATGCTAAATAATAATTCAGAGTTGTTCTCGTAGGGTCGAGTGATAAAGGGGTCCTATAAGTTTCATGCCATCATCACTACATTTGAGATGATTTTGACTGATTGCCCTGAGCTGCGGAATATTCCATGGCGCTGTGTAGTCATTGATGAAGCCCACAGGCTGAAGAATAGGAACTGCAAGCTGTTGGAGGGACTCAAGATGATGGACTTGGTCAGTGGTGATGTTGGTGATTCCACTGAACTCCTAATAGAATTGTTACTGCCTCAATATTCCTGCTGCTCTGAATTTTGACTGATGCCAGTGAAGGGTGTTTGCAAAGTCTGTCAAATATTGTGATATACATCTTCCTGAGCTTTCAGTCGCTCAAAAGTTGCTGCTGTCTTCCTGATTCTTACATGGTTGGCTGGTGTCTTTGCACAGTTGTATCACAGCAAAGTATAGTCATGATGTTTTCGCTGAAATGAGTTTCAAGTATTTGCTTTTCCATTTCGTTTATAAATACTGCCATTTCATAAGCTGGTGGGCCAAGCTTTAGCTCAGTGATGATAATCCAGTTATATTCCAGGGCTCATAGGTTTTGGCATGCTGGGGCCAGTAGGACTTATATATGCAAGTTCTCAGTAAGTTGGGTCAGTATCTGGAATTGGTCCAGTTTGCATAGACACTTTGAAGTTTGGGGCATTACCAGACCTTGAATTTGATCTGCAGGTTTATTTTAATTTTTTTTCATTTGTTTGTTTGTGAGGAAGATTGTCCCTGAGCTAACATCTGCCAATCATCCTCCTTTTTGCTGAGGAAGACTGGCCCTGGGCTAACATCCGTGCCCATCTTCCTCCACTTTATATGGGATGCCGCCACAGCATGGCTTGACAAGTGGTGCGTCGGTACGCGCCCAGGATCCGAACTGGTGAATCCCCAGCTGCGGCAGCGGAGCACGCGCACTTAACCACTTGTGCCACCCAGCCAGCCCCTGATCTGCAGGTTTAAATCACACCTATCCCATACTCTTCCAGCTTCCCAAGAGATGCTCAGGTCCTCCTGATTAGATTTTTCTAGATTTTTTTTCAGTTGGAGTGTCGTGGGATAACATGTTGTAGAAGTGGTATAATTTGATTGATTTTCCATTCCATACTGCTGTGTGTATGATTTCCTAGAGGAAATTACTACATGACCTCAGTCATCCTCAGGCTTCTTTTCACTCTATAGTTTACAAGGTGGGTTTTGATCACTTGTTTTCATTTTTAGTGCATATTTTAAAAGCAAAGTTGTTAACATTTAGCATGTCTTGATGTTTTTAATGAGTTTTTAAAAAGTACAAGATTTTAAAAATCCCTTTAATGTTGACTTCTGTAGATCAATTTGATCTCTTGTTAATTGAGAGTTTGAGATGGGAAGGAGTAGTCTATATGCTCATGGCTATAAATTTCTTGCTGAAGGCTGGTGCTACTGAAGGAACACTGAAAAGCTTTCTATTGCAGCTGGTTCCTTGAAGCAGCTTCTTTTCTTCTTAAATTAATGGGATTGAATTAGCCAGCTATTCTTTTAACTAAAAACAAAGAAAATCTAGTTTTGTTTGGGGGGAAAAAGTCTGACTGAAGTATCTGATTTAGGGTGGGATTTCCCATCCTAAGACCTTTCTCAAAGTAATTTATAGTATTTGGTGGCCAGTCCACAAAACAAACTAGAAATGGTGAACAGTTTTGAAGACATGGGTAAACATGAAAGAGAGAAACTCTGTGACTGTGTTTGGTCTCTCCAGGTGATGCTTTAGCATTACATTGAAGTAAACCTGTATTTGCAGGTAAACATTAATGCTCATGAAATATCTAACTACACCTGCTGAGCAGGGACCCATCTTCACAGTGGTCCACGTGGGAGACAGTCATAGCGCCATTTCCTGGAGGCTTAACTGGTCACCTGATGGAGTTTATCTAAGTTGTTTTCTATTTTTAGTTCATATGTTCCCAGATAGTAGATTCTTACTGTAAAATAGTCCTCCATTGGTGAGTACAGATTAGTTTAACTCTGTCAACATCAAACAATCTGATTGTCATTGGGAGGCTTCAGAGGATTTTCTATTTTTTTATAGTAATACTTCATTAATGGATTAGAATCTGTTATCCAGATAGTTTTTCTGTTACATATTGCAGTGTTTGCTAACCTTTTTCACATAATGGCACATATAGAAAATGATAGTATTTGTTTTCACACTGGGGTAAGCAGAGAAGGCTGCCCACCACCACAGTTGCCCAGTCCTGGGATCCTGACTGTCACAGCCCTGCTGGCTGCCTGAAGGACTTGGCATATCTGTAACTCATCCATGGCTCACCAGCTGGGCAGCTCCGATTAGCAAATGAACAAAATAATTGTTTTTCTGATGATCAAGAATCTTTATCTCAGAAGAGATGTTTTCAAGATGGAACACATTATCTTTGTTCAGAATTAGCATATGATTGTATTTATCCAGTTCTGAACAGCTCATTGCCTGGTCTTTACATGCTTACTTAAAATAAACTTAAACTTATACACTGGCCACTTTTTAGTGGCCTTTTTAGTCTTCTTTCCTAGATTAAGTCACAGTGAAAACAAATAACTGTATCCAACTACAGAGCAGGTCATAGGGAACAGCTGTTATGTGCACTAGACTCAGTTATGATGAAGATGGCAGTTGATGAGGATTATCTTTGAGTGCATTTTCAGAAAGGAAAGACCTGGGGCCGGCCCGGTGGCACAGCGGTTAAGTGAGCGCGCTCTGCTGCTGGCGGCCCGGGGTTCGCCGGTTGGGATCCTGGGGGAGCACTGACACACTGCTTGTCAGGCCGTGCTGTGGCAACATCCCATATAAAGTGGAGGAAGATGGGCACAGATGTTAGCCCAGGGCCAGTCTTCCTCAGCACAAAGAGGAGGATTGGCAATAGATATTAGCTCAGGGCCAGTCTTCCTCAACAAAGAGAGGAGGATTGGCAGATGTTAGCTCAGGGCCAATCTTCCTCAAAAAGAAAAAAAGAAAGGAAAGACCAGTGAGTGTCTTCAGCTCTCTCATCACAAAGGAAATGCTTGTGAAGATGATATGTTGAGGGACATTTATGGTCTTCACTGTCCTCCATAGGACCTCTGGAAAGCAAAGCTGTCTCCTTGTCCCTCACTGACAAGGAGGGGATTCTCTGGAGGTAGTAGTAGTTCTTCATTGATTCTGTTATCTCATCTTTCATGGTCAGGAGGCCTCACACGATTTAAAGAGTCTGCTGAAATGAAATTAAATGGACATCACTCCATCAGAGCTAAAAAGAATGGTAACGTTTTCAAGCCAAAAGCATATCTACTGGCATAGTTGAGCTTGGAGGAGATAAGCTTGGTAGCCTGAGTCTGTTAACGTGACATTTTGTGATACTGTGTATATTAATCATATGTTGTTTAGGGGCCTGCCCCGTGGCGTAGCGGTTAAGTGCGTGCACTCTGCTGCTGGCGGCCTGGGTTCGGATCCCGGGCGCGCACTGTCGCACCGCTTCTCCAGCCATGTTGTGGCGGCATCCCACGTAACGCGGAGGAAGATGGGCTCAGATATTAGCCCAGGGCCAGTCTTTCTCAGCAACAAAGAGGAGGATTGGTATGGATGTTAGCTCGGGGCTGATCTTCACAAAAAAAAAACGAAAAGGAGGAGTTCCTCTCCTTTTTTCAAACAAGTTTATTTTGAAATAGATAAGTTAAAAGGCTCTTTCTGAAGTATTTGGTTAGAAATTCAGGATTTAACTCGGTCATAAAGGATATGAGAAAACTGGAAGACACTCTTTAGCAGCAATACAGCTCTCTTCCACTGCAATACCTCTTTTCCTGACTCCATGACGGTATTTAAAAAATTCTTAGATAAAGTAATTCAGAACTTGAGTGTGTTAGGGCCTGGAGCCCACGTTACCCTCCAGTGTGGTTATACATTAAAATTCCTGAATGGATTTGCAAACTCCTTACTCTTGATGAATTTAGTGAGCCTGAGGATGATGGTGGTTTGTGTATCTTCCTGAATCAGAGAGCTCTTTATTGAAAGGGGAGAAAAGGAGGAATAAAAGCACATTCTTCACCTCACCTTCAAAGAGCTTCATTGACACAGAGTATGTCGTAGATATAAAGAAAATTAGCGTGTCCTTAGTTTTGTCAGTCATCTTGTATTTACTGAGCATGTACTCTCTGCTTGGTGACCAAGTCTTGTCAGATTCCAAGTTGAGTCAGAATATTGCTTTTGAATCTGCTAGAGGTATAATTACTTTCTGAAATAGTTTTATTAGCTATACTGTGTATCAAATGGCCAAACAGAGTAGAAAATAGTAAGGCCTTTAAGATTAATAAACTCACTATCGTTAAGATTGGTCACTGCAAAACAGCTCCTCCATGTTGGACATAGAGAAATAGAAGGACAAGGGTGCAAATGCATAAGGGAAGTTAGAGAAAAAGCTTGTAAACAGGAAGAATTATTTTAAAGAAATGCCTAACTTGGTTTAAAGAGACAAAGTTAGAAATAGTATCTGTTAAAAAAAAAAAATGATTGTGGTATTTAAAACCAAGCTGACCTCTCTGCTAGTTTGAAATTTTTGCAGAACAAAATAGTTTTTCATATGCTGTTGCGTGTAGAACTTCTTTTGTCTCTAAAGTGAGTCATGCAGGAAGCAGATGGGGAGATGAGAGCACTGTTGATGTAGAGAACAGAAAGAGGCATGTAAGCTTTATATGAGTCTAGGGATTTTAGGAAAAATCTTAAACTTTGGTGGGGAAAAAAGCGTGGAAACTTAGGGGACTTGCAAAGCCATGGCACTAAAATGTTGAGCTAATAACCCCAGGAAGAAACGAAATGGCAAGACACATTTACAGGGTCTGCAGAGTTCCAGAGAGGCCCCTCTATGTGTCTGTCTGAGGCAGGGACCGTGTTTCCCTTTATCCCCGCCTTTGTGCCTAATTCCTAGACTTCACGTAGACTGGGTGCCGCGTTAACGTTAATGAGTAAAAGTAGGAACGTGGGTGTCTAGAGAGGGGCTTTGGTTTTCAGAAGCCATTTCTGTTAGGGCTTGAGTTGCTTTCCTTGTATTCCTGCAGGAACACAAGGTGCTGCTGACGGGGACCCCGCTCCAGAACACTGTGGAAGAGCTCTTCAGCTTGCTCCACTTCCTGGAACCCAGTCGCTTCCCTTCAGAAACCACCTTTATGCAAGAATTTGGTGACCTGAAAACAGAAGAACAGGTACTTACCGTGTCTACTTTGTGTTTTAGTCATATAATTGAAGGTGAACCCATGAAATGGCAAAGCATTAATGTTTAACTATTTAAAAATGTGAATTATATCAGTTTTTGCCCACTTAGTAGACAAGTGAGCTTTCTGTCTCCTTTCCTTGAGCATTCTGAGTCTTCGCTATGGAGGTTCTCTTGTTTGTTTGTCTGTTTGCCCTCATGAAGGGCTGTGAGATTTGTGGAGAGGTTACATACCTCTTCATGTCGTTTCCAGAGGCTGCCATGCTATTCGGGTTGGTGGTTTTGCTCTGTATTCTTTTGGGGATAGTGTCAGAAGTTGCTGACATTTGTAGAGCTGTTTGCCTCCTGCAATTTTGAGGTTCTAGTCTTATTTCTTAACTCTGTATACTTGGTCATATAGCTTACTTTGCTGAGTCTACATATTTTCATTTAGAAACATGGGTCATAACTACCCCACAGGGTTTCTGTGAGAAATAAATGAAGTATTGCGTATGAAAAGGGACTGGTTACTTTATACAGTGTAAGAGTTGTATGGGTATTCGTTATCAGGCTGTATGGAATAAATATGGAGATATGCTGGAAATCTTGGCCTTTATGTCCCTCCTCCACCAACGTACCGTCTGCAGCCTCTTAGTTTAGTTCAAAGTGAAGTCTGTTTTGTTTTGTTTCGCTTTTCTTAAAATAAAAACTATCTGGTGTGCTATATCCTATTTCCAGTCAACAGAAAAGAGAACCAGAGAGACGTCTCTGCTTGCTCACCGGTGGAGGGACTAGATGACTCCTGTCTTGCTCATTCTGATAGCTCTTTCTAGAAAGGAAGGGAACCGAAGCATAGTACTCCCATGGCATTGTCTCTTCCCCCTCCCTCTTTATCCCTATGGCTTAAGACAAACAGAAGGGAAGGCTAAATGAATAAATTGGGTTCTTTTCTGCTGTGTACTTTTCAAGCCTTCTGGCTGTTCAGGACTCCTGGATAGGTGAAATAGTCCATTTGAAATGGAATCATTCAACCTTCAGGCACTTCTGTTATGAAAGCTGAAAGATTAGTGCCTTCATACCCTTACTGGGTTTTAACAAATGAAAATGAATGGTAAATAAATAAGATAATTCTGATTTTTCATGTTAGGATATGTTTTAACATGCAAGCAAATCATGATACCAGTATTTACTTAAGGTCCTTTTTTAGGTGCAAAAACTCCAGGCTATTCTAAAGCCAATGATGTTGAGACGTCTCAAGGAGGATGTAGAAAAGAACTTGGCCCCCAAAGAAGAAACTATTATTGAAGTTGAGCTAACAAACATTCAGAAGAAATATTACCGAGCCATCCTTGAGAAGAATTTTACCTTTCTTTCCAAAGGTGGTGGTCAAGCTAACGTACCTAACCTTTTAAACACTATGATGGAATTACGAAAGTGCTGCAATCATCCATACCTTATTAACGGTAAGCCTGCCCGCTTGTGAGCTGGTTTCAGTGACTGTCGAAGCACCAGAAATCCTTTTCTCCCTCCAGACTCAGGATGTTATGGTTTGTAGTCATTCCTGCATCCTGTCCTCTCAACGTGGGTTTCACCAGCTTCCTCTTCTTTCTGATGCCGCCTTCTGTGGTGGCTGAAGGCGAAGGACCACTGCCCCCCACCAATCCCAAATTCAGACCTCACCTCGCCGTTCTCCTACTTCCACATATCCACGTCTCACCCCTTGAAAGGAGGTGTTAGTGCTCCATGGCCAGAAATCATCAAAGGTGCAAACAGTGAAAGAGCAGCTGGCCCCTGATTGAGATGTTCTTGCTCTGTGTGTGTTTACATCAGAGAAGTCAGAGAG
The DNA here is from genome assembly GCF_057802395.1 of Ceratotherium simum simum. Taxonomy (NCBI): domain Eukaryota; kingdom Metazoa; phylum Chordata; class Mammalia; order Perissodactyla; family Rhinocerotidae; genus Ceratotherium; species Ceratotherium simum. Next base: position 24,850,187 of record NC_141930.1, on the reverse strand, counting down.
GAACTGTGGTGTGCGAAGGCGGCTGTCAGCTGTCTCACAACGTGGATAGGAGGAAATTTCTCTCAGACTAGAGGGCTTTACCACCTATTCCCTAAGAATGAGAGATTATCTTAAAGCTTTGTTAATAGTTTGTCCCTGTTACTGATGAGTACTTTATGGTCTTCCTGTTTTCCTAACTAAATTGATAGTGTTTGTAACTGATACAAGTAAAAACCTATATTAAATACTTCCAAAAATCATTAGAGGAATAAATATTTCATGCCTATGATGTGTAAGAGACTCTGGAGAATACAGGAGCCTTCACTTTGTCAGGGATTGGGATTAGGAAAGCCATTAGAAAGCGATGGCATTGAGACAAGCCTGCAGGGATGAGAAGGATTTTGCCAGTCAGGGTTAGGAAAAGAAAGGGCATTTAGGCTGATGTCGTAACATGAACAAAGAGGAGGAGGCAGGAAAGCAGAGGAACTTGCCCAGAGTATAAAGTACATGTAAGGAACAGTGGGACAGTGACCCTTGGACATGCTGGGAAAGCCTTAAGTGCCAGGTTATGGAATTTTGGCTTTAGTCTGCAGGCAGTGGAAAACCATGGTTAGTGTTTGAGCTGAGAAATGATTGGAAATGTGATTCAGGATGATTGAACTGGCAGCATTGTATAAACAGATGGGAGTATACAAAGACAAGACAAGCTGCAAGACCAGCTAGGAGGCTATTGCTGTCGTCAAGGCTGGAGTTAATATGGGTTAAAGAAAGGTGATAGCTGGCTAACTTGGGGTGCTTGTGTGCAATTATAATTGGCCAGCAATGCAATTGGGTTCCCTTCCAGGGGAGAAGGAAGAAAGCCTGGTTTTGTCTTTATCACAGTCCATGAGGTTCAAGGGCAGCTGAATTGAAGAGTCCCTCCTCTTTCCCCCTTTCATAACTTATACACCTGTCAGCCACCTCAGATCCAGAAGTTCCTGTTACTAAATGGCAAAGTGGTCCACACCTGGAAGGCAGTCTCAGCATAGCAGCCAAGGTCATTGCTGTGGTGGGGACATCATTGAATTCCCTTTTCAAACTTTGTGCTTTTAGCTTTGTCTTCTAGAGTATCATGTGTGATAATTATATGTTTACACTGCCAACCTGATAATCACCGTGTGTTTAAGAGCCTGTAAGGCCATTATGGTGAGTGTCAACCAGCCTGTTCCTGAGTTGGAGAGATGGAATTGGGGCTCAGGGTGATTGATGGTATGAGTAAAGCACACGTGTGTGTGTGTGTGTGTGTGTACATGTGACACACACACTTGTGCATTTCATATCTGGTAAAAAGAAAACGATGAATAGTAGCCTCCAACGGGAAAGAAAAGGCACTCACAGAAGAGCTTAAATGCTGCCCGCAGGATGTGTGTGAAAGAGGTGATCTCAGTGATGGTTGTTAGACATCCACTCCCACTTCTGTCCAGTTTACCTTGTTTGGTTACATGCTAATTACATACATTGAGCATTGCAGGTGGGAAGTCCCTCCAAAACACAGCTGGTGGGTCTCTTTCTTGGCTGGTTGCTCTCCAGGGTCATCCTATATAATTCATTGTTTGCCAGGAGGACTTCTAAGGCTTGGATTTGTGGCCGTTGTTCCATTTGATCACACCTCGAGGTCAGTTTTTCTGTCCTTACAGCAAGTTATGAAGTGTCTATTAAGCAGGGATTCTTATATGCCTTTATGTTGGGAAATTGTAGTAAAAAAAAAAAAGACACACACACATTAGGCGTAACTACTGCCCAGATAACTTGGGTAGACGTTGTGTTTCCCAGAGGTTGCTCCAGGGCCAGTGCTGTCCATTCTCACCCACAATCTGGAGTAGAAAGTATACTGACATAATGCCAGCTCCATACACGTTTATTGAGCAGTTACAGGGATGTTTTCAGTTTTGGAGGTAAAGTTGAAATTTGCATTGGGCGTGGCAGAGGAAAGCAGCCCCAATCAAACTAAAGTTCAATACAACAGTGCACAACATTTCTAATTGTGGAAAATGAAGCAAATGTGTGCATAAACTGAGAGTGGCAACATAGGCAAAGTAGAAGAAAAAAAATTAGAAGTGATGGGAGAACACGAACTATGTAAATAAGAGATGTTTTTAACGTGTGTGAGTGTTTTTACTGAAGTGCTCAGAACAGTGTGTGCGCTGTAAGCACCTGGTCAGTGTTGCTAGTTGTTTTTCTTGCTGAAAGTTAAGCAGGTAACTAGGTAACATAAATGGAATTACTCTTATTGGCCCAAGTGGAATGTCCAATTTTAGTTTCCCAGTGTGAGAGTAAAAATAATGTTGAAAACTTGGTCAGGGTCCCCTAATGATTAGGGGTGACTGAAGGGTCTGTTGTTGTTGGGGTAGGGGAGTGCAGGGGGTGGTGTAGGAAGAAAACAAGACTGAAGCTTACAGGATGGGTGAATTTCAGAGAGAAAATAGCAACTGGTTCTTTTCTGATAATCTTCAAAAGAAAGTAATTTCTTGTTTGTTTGTGACTAATATAGCTAGATAACATTGCAGTTACTGCCCTCGCAGTGAGCATCTGTGTTAAGTGAAAGGACTTCCACATTTAGTTCGTTGTCTTTTTTTATTTTATTTTATTTATTTTATTTTATTTATTTTTTTTCACAATTAGAGTAGCAGATTTTAATACTGCACTTTCAGTAATGGATAGAAGAACTGGACAAAAATTATAAGAATACAGAAGATTTGAACAGCACTATCAACCAACTTAACCTAATTAATGTTTATGGAACACTATATCCTACAACTGCAGAACACTCATTCTTTTCTTTTTTTTTTTTTTTTAATTTTTTGTTTATTGCAGTAACATTGGTTTATAACTATATTTGATACACGTGCACATACACATTTTTAAGTGTGTAGTAAGAGCAGTGCCAATAAAGTATTCTGGCTTTTGCCGTAACCTGTTGCCCATTCGTTTTCTGATTGAGATTTATAAATCTAACGTCAAAGTAAATCTTTAATTGGTAAACTTGAAAATTTGGGAAGGTAGACATTGTTTTTCTCCCCAACACCTTCCCTTCTCTTTAGTCTGGCCATAATAAATATAGCGCTAAAGGGATCCTGTAGGAAATACATTTGCTGATATTTTTAAATGAAGTATTTCTAGTGTAAACTGCCTACCACTTGAAGAACCTGAATTCATAACAAAGACCTGAACTGCTTAACTCAGCAGTAGCTTTTGTCAGGTAAGAAAGAATGTACTTTTATTTTTTACTGTTCTTTGTAAGATGAGAAATTATTAGTAGCGTTGAAAAAGAAGGAAAGTTATTTTTCTTGTCTCTGAATAAAGTTTTTTTAAAAATTTCTCTGCTAATTTGAATTATTTGTATTTCAAATATTTTGCTAAAATAATTCAAACATGCCTGGTATTTATTTTATCAAAATGATTATTTCATTTTGAAAACTCTTCATTGACCATTAACTTGTTTTAAACTAAAACAGTATATTTTATTTTGATTATGGATTATAATCATAATATGGGTGAAAAATAACTGTCCAAATATTGTAAGAGTAAAATCTATTTCTGAATTGCAAAGAGCTTATAGTATATTGTGCAACAAGATCAAACTTTTTAAAAAGACCTAATGTAGTATACGGACTTCTTATCCCAAATCTAGAACGTAGATATCTAAATTTCGTGTTTTGGAAAACATTGTTCACCTTGATTCAAGAACATTCCTGCTAATGCTCTTAAACAGTGTTTTGTTCTTTACCTTTTCCTAGTAAAACCTTTGCTTCCCCCCCCCCCCCTTAGAGAAAAATCCTGAATATTATTAACATTTTATTCATTGTGGAAAAGGAAGTGGGAGTCTAGCAGTTCTGGCCTAGCTGGCATTTTCTGCCAGTCCCTCCGTAAGAAGTAACAGTGTGCTTTGCAGAAGGTCTTAGTGCTTGGAAGACATTAAGGGACTTGAATCTGTTCTCAGTGAGATTCTTTGTTGATTAATCATTAACAAGCTGTATCTCTGGATATGACCATGTGATAACTTAATTTCCACAAGTGCCCTTAAAGTGGAAATCGGATAGCACTTTGGTTACATCTGCTGCTGCTTGCAGAAGTGCTGTCCGAGTTGCTGTGGTCGCCTAACTAAGCTCACCTTTAAACCCTTTTGAGGTTTATGTATCCCCAACTTGTACATAGTTAGTTCCCATGTTTAAGACAGTGGTAGGAGGAGTGGTTGAAAGTTTCTGGCCCCGTTTAGGGCTGAGAACCAATCCCACTAGATGGATTTGTTTGTTTGTATTTTCTAAAGAATAGTTGGCCATATCCCCTGTCCTTAGGGAGAGGGGCTGAGCACAGCAGCCATGCCCTGATTAACCCCAGAGATGGGAGGAGGCAGACCAGTGCTACATAATTCTAGTTAAGCCACCTAAGCAGTTGAGGAAAGCTTAGCCTGCTGCTTCCTGAATAAGCGTGTGTTTGGGGTCAAGGAAGGAAGCGGTAAGGACTTTGTTCCTTAGGAAGATGTCATTCCCTTGAGGCTTCTCTCTAACACACCAAAATCTTTGAACAAGCAGAAATCTATGTGGGGCTGTGAGATAAAGAGTTAGGCATAGAGGTCTTACATGAAACACTTAGAGGTTGTTTTGTTTTTAAAGCTTTGGATAATTTAAGATAGAATTTTAGTACCTTAGGAAATAATCAGATGAGAATGAATGTGGAGGGTGATGTAGAGAATGCAATAGAAGATGTGTGCTCAAGTTCCCCACGAAAATCCCTAAAATTTATCCTGAAGACTGAATTCTCTTTTCTTGCCATCCTTTCAGCTGTATTAATTTGCAGTTATACACACAAACTACTGCCCTTGCCCTGGAATGGTTTGAGCTCCATTCCCTTGTTTCTTAGTTTCCTAACAGATTTTGTTGTTTGTGTTTATATTCAGCTAGTAAACAGCTCTTCATTTCTTTAGCAAGTTAGGTTCCAAATTTTCTGTAGGTATCTGGCCCTTGGCTTGTTTCTGCCACTTCTGGCTTGACAGTCTGTTGTTGAAATTCAGTTTCTACAGACAGCAAACATTTGTTTGTTGGAAAATGTGGTTTTTTCCCCCCTAAATGCCTAAATGTGTTGTGCTTAAAACTTTGATCCCTTTTGTACTGTTGTGGTTTTGTGTAGACCTAACTTTGAGTAAGTGGATGGATTCATTTTCATAAACATGAGTATGGTGTTCTGGTTCCTACAGTTTGCAGTGGGTTTTGAAAGCAACTTCATTGTTTTTAGTAATAAAAACCTTTTACAGTATTCACGTTATGCTGTCCAATCTCTGCAGGTGCTGAAGAGAAAATTTTGGAAGAGTTTAAAGAAACACACAATGCAGACTCTCCAGATTTTCAGCTCCAGGCGATGATCCAGGCTGCTGGCAAGCTAGTGCTGATTGACAAGCTGCTGCCAAAACTGAAGGCTGGTGGCCACAGGGTGCTTATCTTTTCCCAGATGGTGCGCTGCTTGGACATACTGGAAGACTACCTCATTCAAAGACGGTGAGGGCCACTGTACCGTAAGAATAAAAAGGAAATGAAAAAATGACCTTTCATGGGGTCCAGGTGGTTTACCTCGAAGTGACATTTGTGATAAAGGGGGTGAAGTGGGGAAAATGTGTCACATCTCTTTTTGAAAGCTTAGATGTACACGACAGCTACTCTGTATGATGACTGCAGTGGGATGCTGCATACTTTTGTGGGCAATTTTGTTTCCCATTTCTTTCTTTTGACCAGGGGAGAATAGTTCTTACCTAAAATTGAAATGGTTATTTTACTTAAGAGGTGTCAGCTATTTTTAGAGTTTAGATATTTCACGGGAGAGGAAGTAAAATGAAATTTAATCTTTAGGCATTTGACCAATTGTATGAAAAACTACAACAAAACCTATTTGCTTTGAAATTATTTCTGATAATATCATTCTGTTAATATATATCCCACATTGGAATACTTTCTTAAAAATAAAAAAAGGAACAAGTCTCTTGTAGCTGTTTGTCAGGCCTCCTTGTTAATCCTGATGTTTTCTAGGTACCCATATGAAAGGATCGACGGCCGAGTCAGAGGCAACCTCCGTCAGGCAGCTATCGACAGATTCTCCAAACCCGATTCCGATAGGTTTGTTTTCCTCCTGTGTACGAGGGCAGGAGGTTTAGGCATTAATCTTACTGCTGCTGATACCTGCATCATCTTTGATTCTGACTGGAATCCCCAAAATGATCTCCAGGTAAACGAGCAAGAAAATCTTCCTCGTGCCTTTTTCTTTTTTTTAAGTCATTCTACTATGACGGAGAATCGCCGGTCAAACCAATAAATTAAAGTCGTGTAGTCGCTCAGGTGGTGTCCCATGATAGGGGCAAATGAACCAACTAGTAATCAATTCATTAGTAATGTAGAAGTAATTTCTTAGTATGTTAACCCTCTCCTAAACTGCGCCTCTATTTATTGGAACAGATGCTCTCATAACTGACAATTGAGTCTTTTCTTTCTTTGGTAGCCATTAATTTCCTTTTCATTCCAGGCTCAGGCTAGATGTCATAGAATAGGACAGAGCAAATCTGTGAAAATCTACAGGCTGATTACAAGAAATTCTTATGAGAGGGAAATGTTCGACAAGGCTAGTTTGAAGCTCGGTCTGGATAAAGCTGTGCTGCAGTCCATGAGCGGGAGAGAAAGCGCTACCAATGGGGTAAACCATACTTGCCCAGATCGTTATTTATTCTGGCTTCTGACTTTATTTCGCTGATAGTGAGAAATTATCCAGCATCTGATTATTTTTTGACCTCAGTATTTTAAGCATATTTTGTCACATTTTCCTTTGTTATAATTCAGGTTTACCCTCTTGAGAAAAATGAAACATTTGTTTAGTCTACAAATATTTCAATTCTAAATTATTTTAAATATTTCTCTAAAACAGGTACAACAGCTTTCCAAAAAGGAAATAGAGGATCTTCTACGAAAAGGGGCCTATGGTGCCCTCATGGATGAGGAAGATGAAGGGTCTAAGTTCTGCGAGGAAGATATTGATCAGATTCTCCTACGGCGAACCCACACGATCACCATTGAGTCTGAAGGAAAAGGTTCCACGTTTGCTAAGGTGTGAATCGATCTGAAGACGCAGGTTTCCTATAGAAGTGTAATAGTGTAACGTTTATCTTGAAAAGTGCCCACAAGATGCGTATATAATGTTTACTTTATATTGCAAATGAAGAAATTATTACCTCTAATGAAGCCCCTAATTACCCCTATTACCTCTAGTGAAGCCCCTAATGCGTAAGACATTCTTTGTGTTTTGAGTTCTCTTCCATGTATGTGGCACCATTCGTCACCCTCACCGTGTCCTCATATCTGCTTCCCAGCTCCACAGCTAATCCTTTACCTGTGTCCTCCACCCCATCGTCTCCACTTCCTGAGCTCCTACTCCCTCATCGTCTTCCTTCTTTCCTGAGGGTCCTGATTCCTGGCGTAGCCTCTAAGAATGAATTAAGTCACTCCTATCTTGAAAGAGCCCCTCATCTGTTTTCCCCTCTGGCTGCGACTCCATAACTCTTCTTGCAAGGCTAAAATCCACACAAGCATTATCTACACCAGCTGTCTCCGCTGCCTCCCTTTCTACTTATTTTTCAACTTCCAGTTTGCACCCCTCCCCCACCTCTCTATCAGACCAGCTCTGGCAAAGGTCACCAGTGAGCACTGAGCCACTCTACCGAGAGCTCCTTCTGAAGCTTCACCTACGTGTTGTTCCACCCTTTCACACCCAGGCCCACTCTCACTTTCATTTTTAACAGCTTTATTGAAATTTAATTTACTTACCATAAAATTCACCTATTTTAAATGTACAATTCAATGCCTTTACTATATTTACAGACTTGTGCAGCTATCATCACGTCTAAGTTTAGACCATTTCCATCACCCCAAAAAAGTCCTCTTGCCCATTAACAGTCAGTCCTTCCCTCCTCCTTGTCCCCTTCCTCTTCCCCCTCCAAGTCCTTGGCAACCACTAATCTATTTTCTTTTTCTATAGATTTGCCCACTCTGGACATTTCATATAAATGGAATCATACAACATTATAGTCTTTTGTGTCTGGCTTCATTCACTTAGCATAGTGTTTTTGAGGTCCATCCATGTTGTAGCGTGTATCAGTAATTCCTTCCTTTTTATTGCTGAACAGTGTTCCATTATATGGGTATACCTCATTTACCAGTTCATAATGGACATTCGAGTTGTTTATCATTCACTAGTTAATGAGATTTGAGTTGTTTCCACTTTTTGGTTATTATGAAGAATGTTGTTATGAACATTTGTATACAAGTTTTTGTGTGAAAATATGTTTTGATTTCTCTTGCCTATATACCAGGAATGGAATTGCTGGGTCATATGTTAACTCCATGTTGAACCCTTTAAGGAACTGCCAAGACTGTGTTCTAAAGTGATTGTATCATTTTCCCTTCCCACTAGCAATGTTTTTGGGTTCTAATTTCTCCACATCGTCACCAATACATTTTATTGGCTGACTTGTTTTTTCAGTTATTTTATTGAGATCATAATAGTTTATAACATTGTGTAATTTTTGGTGTACATTATTATTTATCAATTTCTGTATGGACTTCATTGTGTTCACCACTAGTAGTCTGATTTTTATCCATCACCATATATATGTGCCCCTTTATCCCTTTTGCTGCCTCCAGCCCCTTCGCCTCTGGTAACCACTAATCTGTTCTCTTTTTCCATGTGTTTGTTTATCTTCCTCGTATGAGTGAAATCATGCAGTATTTGTCTTTCTCTGTCTGGCTTATTTCGCTTAACGTCATACCCTCAAGGTCCATCCATGGTGTTGCAAATGGGACAGTTTTCTCTTTTTTTATGGCTGAGTAGTATTCCATTGTATCTTTATACCACATGTTCTTTATCCATTCATCTATATAAGGGCATTTGGGTTGCTTCCACATCTTGGCTATTGTGAATAATGCTGCAGTGAACATAGGGGTGCATAAATGTCTTTGGATTGTTGATTTCACATTCTTTGGATAAATATCCAGTAATGGGATAGCTGGATCATGTGGTATTTCTATTTTTAATTTTTTGAGAGATCTCCATACTGTTTTCTGTAGTGGCTGCACCATTTTGCATTCCCACCAGCAGTGTATGATGGTTCCCTTTTCTCCACATCCTCTCCAACATTTCTTATTTTTTTGTCTTGGTAATTATAGCCATTCTGACAGGTATAAGGTGATATCTCATTGTAGTTTTGATTTGCATTTCCCTAATAATTAGTGATGTTGAACATCTTTTCATGTGCCTGTTGGCCATCTGTATATCTTCTTTGGAAAAATGTGTGTTCATATCTTCTGCCCATTTTTTGATCGGGCTGTTTGTTTTTTTGTTTTTGAATTGTATGAGTTCCTTTATATCTTTTGGATATTAAACCCTTGTCGGATACATGATTTGTAAATGTTTTGTCCCAGTTGGTAGGTTGTCTTTTCGTTTTATTCCTGGTTTCCTTTTCGGCTGACATGACTTTCACATCCTTTGTTCATCTTTTGAGTTGTGTTTTTATTATTGAATTTTAAGAATTCTTTATATATTCTGGGTAAAAATTCTTCATCAGATAATACAATTTGCAAATATTTTCTCCTAGTCTCTTCTTAATAGTGTTTAATTTTAATGACGCCCAGTTTACCCATGTTTTCTTTCATTGTTTTTACTTTTGGTGCATTGTCTAACCTAAGGTTACAAAGATTTGCTCCTATGTTTTCTTCTAAGAGTTTTAGAGTTTTCACTCTTAGGTTTAGGTCTGTGATCCCTCTCCAGTGAGTCTTTGTGTGTGGTGTGAGATAGGGGTCCAGATCCCTCCTTTTGCTTGTGGACATCCAGTTGTCCCAGCTACTTCAGTCTTGAAAGACTCTTCCCCTCTGGGCTCTGGCCCAACATCTTCTCCCTCACGTCTTTCAGCTTTTTTTCAGGTTCTTTCCTCAGTCCTCACAGGCACGTCAGATTCGGTATGTGCAAAACCAAATTCGGCCCCCCGTCCCTCCACCCTTTTTGTGAACATGCACACCCCTATTTGTTCCTCAGGTAACAGCATTCAGATGCCAAAGTTGGATGCAGAGGTTTTTCCTGGCTTCCTCCTCCTTCGTGCTTCACATCCGCCTAGATTCTAACTCATTTAATTTTATCTTTTAAAGAATATCTTTCTAGACTGGCTCCTGTTCTCAGGCTTCATTATTTCCTCCCTAAACTACTACAGTAGCCTATTCTACTCTGGTCTACCCTCGATGCTCCAAGACATTGGTGTGATCTAACAGGTGACTGGATATGATTGTATCCATCTTGAGATTATTCCCATTTTCAAAGAGCTCGCTCAGGATAGAGTTCGGACTCTGTTAACAGGACATGCAAAGCCCTGCTTGACCTGGCTTCTACCCACCTCACCAGTCTGACCTCTGGCTACTCCCCCGACTGCCCTCATCCCCTACCACACGACTCAATTGCCTTTCTTCTCCTCTGTGCCTTTGCACAGGCTATGCCTTGAACGTTTCCATGTGCTGAGCTTTTAACATTCTGGTCCAGACATTATATTCTGGAGAGCCTGTTCTCTCTTCCCAGCAATGCCTTCCCTGTACCCCTACCCCCACCGCCACCCTGCCTGACCTGGGTTAGGGCCCTCCTCTGTATATCAGTTACATCTGTACAGATCTTTCTTGCCTGTCATGTATTATGCTGCACTGTCATCTTCTGTTTCGTGATCTGTCTCAGCCCCTGGATAGTGAGCCACCTGAGGGACAGCCTCTCATCCTAGTCCCATCAGCCGCGGCGTCTGGCTGCAGTGGGAGAACGCGTGCGTGTCTGAGGGAATGAATAGGTGAAAGCTGCTTGGCGTTGTGCCGCTGAGAAAAGCATCTCAAAGTAATTCACGTTTTTTCCTCTTTAGGCCAGTTTTGTTGCGTCTGGAAATAGGACAGATATTTCCTTGGATGATCCAAATTTCTGGCAAAAGTGGGCTAAGAAGGCTGAATTGGATATTGATGCCTTAAACGGGAGGGTGAGTGAGCGGTCTCATTCAAACCTTATCTGATCTAACCTAAGGGTCCGCTTTTCAGAAATTTCAAATGTATCTGCTGTCTTTTTTAGAACAACCTGGTTATTGACACTCCAAGAGTGAGGAAGCAAACCAGGCTGTACAGTGCAGTGAAAGAAGATGAGCTGATGGAATTTTCAGACTTGGAAAGCGACTCTGAAGAGAAACCTTGCATGAAGCCCCGGCGGCCCCAGGACAGGTCTCAGGGTTACGCGAGGAGTGAGTGCTTTCGAGTTGAGAAGAATCTGCTTGTCTATGGGTAAGTTGGACTCATGTGAAAGATGGAATTTTATTTTTAAAATAGACTTCCAATTGGCGTAGAAACACTACATCTGTGTTTGTATTTCTGTGACTCCGCATGGCACAGTCAAGCAAATGCCTTTGCAGCAACTCGGACGGGGCCCGGAGTCATTTGGTTAAAGTGCTCAAAGTTGTTCAGATCCTCATGGATTTGAAGGGGTGCAAGTTTGTCCCTTAAGGAATTCCTTAAGGAATTATGTCAGACCCAAATTTACTTGTTGATTATTAACAACTCAGAACGAAGTCTCAAAATTACAAAATCTTTTCCTACTTTACTTTCACATAAAGTTTATGACTGTAGTAATCTTTTAATATTTTTCTGTTATAAAAATTTGTTTAAAGGCAATCATCTCACTTGTAAAGTTCTTCCAACTCATCTGAAACATAAATGGATGGTCATTTCACCTCTCTGAATGTGGTGTCTTTCTCCTGCTGGACTACAAGTTCTGAAAGGCAGGGTCCATATCTAATTCATCTCTGAATCTCCAGGGCACTCCCCACGGTGCTTGGAATGGCAAGGTCCTCAGTAAATATCTGAATCCAAATAAGAGTTCTCTAGCATAATGTGGGACTGTAGGCAAATTCCATTCAAATAAGAAAGTGCCACACAAATGATATTTCTACAGATCTGATGATATCCTGTCTTTGATCATTTCTTCCGGTGGATCATCATTAGTTTCAGAAGAAGTACGGACATTCTGTTAACATGGCATACAGGTCTCTTATCTGGCCCTTGTCTGTCTTGTTGGTCCTTTCCAGCCCAGACTTCTGTTAGGACAGACTGCTTCTCCTTCAATGTGCCGTGTTCTGTCCCACCTCTGTCTTTCCTCAGACCCTTCCCACTGCCTAAGGGCTTGCTTTTCCCCACACACATACCCAACACACAGACTTGATCTGCTCGACATCTCCTGTCCTTGGACGTCCAGGGCACCCTGCACCAGAGAGTCTGGCCTGCACTTTCCGTCACACTCATCACGTTGTTTCATGACTTTGTGAGTAGTCGGCCTCTCTTGCTAGAGCCCCAGTTACCAGCTCCTTGGGGGCTGGGGCTCTTTCTTTGTGTCCTCAGGGCAGAGTGCTGTGCCAGCAGACACACAGTGAGTGCTGAATCACTGGTTGTTTATGGAATTAATGAAGTTCAGCTGAAGCCCATCTTATGTCTCAGCAGCTATGTCACCTCTACTGATTATCTCCGGAAGCTGGACACTCTTTCCTGTCTGTTCTCACGTGGCGGAGAGACTCTCCCCATCTAAGCCCTTTGCCACTTGTGCCTGCTTCCATGTTTCAACCTAATGATCAAAGTTGAGAGTTTTGCTGGTAGCCCTGGAAATGCACCATAGTGACTCCTGAAGCTGAGAAGCACGCTCAGGGCACCCTCTCTTTCAGTGGAGCCCTTCCTCCTCCCATGGGCATCGCTACGTCTTGAACACCTACTGTGTGCTGGCACTGTGCTGGGATGTTCTCAGACACCAGAGACATAGCTGTGAGCAGGGCTGTTACAGTCCCCACCTCAAGGCAGGCAGGGGAACAAGTAGAAATGGCACTAAACTGTGACAATGCTGTGGCAGGGAAGCACTATGCAAATGGAGCACAGAAGCATGTCTCCTCTCCTTTAAGACACACTCCGGTATCATCTCCCCACTTCCGGGGCTAGATGGAATGAAAGAAGGAATTCACAGCAGGGGACGTGTATAGTCTGTGACTTGATGGAAATCATGAATTAACTGGGGTAAGAGGAAGTGTCGGGCGTTGGGCAGGGAAGAGAAGAGGGTTCCTGGCAGGGAGAACAGCGTGTCCAAAGGCCTAGAGGTGAGGGCCAGCCTTGCAATTTGAGGAACTGAGAGAAGTTCATAGAAGCCAGAGAGGACCAGACTGGGGCCAACGGCAGGGCCTGCTGGGGCGTGCACCGTGCTTCTCACAGGCGAGGCCTACCCACAGAGCACGGCTCTCAGTCCTCGAAGAAGGCAGTGGGGGGGCCCATTCCTATCCTGAGCACTGCCGCCCTGGGGGCCCAGTCAGCTCTATCTAACCTGGGAGAGGATCTGCCTAACTGCTGTGTGCGCTCACTCCACAGCACCCAGACGGAAGAACACGGCACCGTGTTTAATGTGGGTTGTGACCCTGAATAGATGGTTCAGGTTCAGCAGTGCCCTGTTCAGTTCTATCCACAGTCCTTTCTCCTACCCACTTTACATGAGGACCTGAGCATTGGCTGAACATTCTTCCTGTCAGTGGTCTTGTACTTGGGACTTAGCCCTCCCTATCTCAAAAGGAAACTCAAACCGGTTGACAGTTTTCATTAATTCTCACGGCATCCCTTTGAGGGGGATTAACGCAGCTGTACTTCTCAGCATTGCATCCTCGATTTGGGGTAGTCACACCCCGCTCAAGTCCCTGTTCATCTCAAATGGTTGGTCATCATGAAAACATGCAAACCATGACCGAGTGAAGCAGGGTCTAAAACGTCCAGGTCCCGGCTTGCTGTCGTGTCCTGAAAATTGCTGCCACTGCCTGAATCTGACTGGGCGAGCCTGTGTCGGGTTATTTCAGTGGCAGTTCAACTCCTGCTGGGGGAGCAGTGACCTTATGGCCCACTCTGTAACGGGTGTTTTTAACTCTTGCGCCCTAGATTGCCATCCTATCACCTGATGTAAAATATTGCTAGTTTTGACCCAAGATTTCCTAACACTGCTGCCTGGCTGTGAAAGTAAAGCCCCAGATCTAAGCTGAAGGGCACCATCTGCATGCTGAATGTTTGCTTTGCAGTTGGGGCCGGTGGACGGACATCCTTTCCCACGGACGCTACAAGCGTCAGCTCACTGAGCAGGACGTCGAGACCATCTGCAGGACCATCCTCGTGTACTGCCTCAACCATTACAAGGGGGATGAGAACATCAAAAGCTTCATCTGGGACCTGATCACGCCCACGGCGGACGGCCAGACGCGAGCCTTGGTCAATCATTCCGGTAGGTCTGCTTCATGCTCTTCGTGCTGCAGGGTCGCAGATTGCCGCCGGGGACCCTGGTGACACAACCGAGACCCCGTGTTTCCCTGCCTCATATGTCGAAATATCTGACTCTGACGCTGTAATTGGGGTTGTAAAGAACGTCTGTCGTTATTTTTACTGCGATTCTAGGTTTATCAGCCCCAGTGCCGAGGGGAAGGAAGGGGAAGAAGGTGAAAGCGCAGAGTGCGCACCCAGTGGTGCAGGATGCCGACTGGCTGGCCGGCTGCAACCCGGACGCCCTGTTCCAGGAGGACAGCTACAAGAAGCACCTGAAGCACCACTGCAACAAGTACGTTCTGGAAGGGCAGGTGGATGGCGCTGGTTTCCCTTCGTGTTCATGGATATATATACTATTATTAAAACTATTCAACTGTAGTCACTGTCTTTGCACAGCCTTACTGTTTTTCTTAAAACGTGATGCCACGTCGTGTGACAGCATACCTTTAGATGACCGGTTGTTTTTATTGTGGTAAAAGACATATGACATAATTTTACCATTTTAACCGTTTGTAAGTGTACAAGTCATTGGCATTAATTACAGTCATAATGCTGTGTACCCATCAGTACTATCTATACCTAAAACCTATTCACTGACCCCAATATAAACTCTGTTCCTATTAAACAATAACTTGTCCTCCCTCTTCCCCACCCCCAAGCCCCTGGCAACCACCATTCTACTTTCTGTCTCTATGAATTTGCCTATTTTGGGTACCTCGTAAGTGGAATCATACGAAATCTGTCTGGCTTATTTCACTTAGCGTAATGTTTTCAAGGTTCATTCATATCGTAGCTTTTACCAGAATTTCCTTCCTTTTTATGGCTGAATAATATTCCGTTGTGTGTGAATCATGGGTAGCTTTCTATGATCCCACCTTCAACTGACTGCTTTCAGTGGAAGGACTGGGGAGTTTACATGTTATTTTTTGCTTAATGATACCTCAGTTGCTGGCTTCTTTTTTTCTACCTATGAGCTTAGAATCATATTCCTTACCTTTAGTTCCAGAACCTGATTATATATAACTGAAGAGTATTGAATCTAAATTCATTTCATTGCTTGGAGCTCTGTTAACTGTCTACATATTAAACTACACCTAGACATCCTGATTCTTCCCTTGCTCTGAGCATGCATTTTTCAGTGTCGGTAGTACAGGCAGCCCTGCTACTGATCAGCTCTGCTACTTCCTAGCTTTGTGCGACCTTGGGCAAGTTCCTCAAGCTCTTTAAGACTCACTTCCTTGTTAGTCAGATAGAGTTCTACAGCAACTGAATGAGCAATTGACTGAGGTAGGATATAAGTAAATGAATGTGTATCTCTCTTTTAAGAAATAGCAATGCAAGTCTGAGCACAGAATACTGGCAGCATGCCAGGCCTTCATATGGCTCATCTGTTTGAGTTGTCTAAGAGGAGTAGTGCTGTTTTCTCCCCATTTCCCTGACAAGGAAACTGAGACTTGGGTTGAGTAACAGCTAGTCGAGGAGCAGAGCTGGATTGGAAGTGCAGGGCAGGTGAGGGCAGCCCTGCCCACCTCAGAAGCCTACCTCCTCCCCAGGTTGCCACACACCTCACGTGGAATGATACCTGGAGAATACCTGGTCCTCCCGGGTTGCACTGCCTCATCACTTTTTGAATTACAATAGTGCTTTCAGGGCCTGCCTTTGATCGCTATCCTTAGATTTTGACTGACAAATGTTTTCCTTTTTTGAGTCTTCAAATCCATTACCTCAAGCTGTTGGTGCCTCAGAAAGTTGTTACTGCTGTAGCATAATAGTTTTCCCTAAAATCCTGCCCTGCTTATAGCTATGAGAAAACTTCTGTTTCCTTGTGGTTTATGTGAACTTTGGGTCAATAGCCTTGTGAGTTCTGGATTCAAGCAAACTAGAAGTGAAGTGGTTTAGTGTGGGAACAATGGCGTCTGTTCCCGTTCTAATGGTAGTAATAGCTTCCGGAGGGTACTCTCTCTACTTAGTATGTGAGAAGTGACTGGTATTCTTCACATCTGTCCACTTGGTCTCAGAAGACTGGCAATGCCTTCCATCTCCTCTCTGGGACAAGCAAGTAGTCCACTTGGTCTTCCTAGTGTATCATGCCCTGAGACTTCTTGGGATCTAAAGTGAGGAAATATTTATGCCTGGTAAGACAGAAATGAGAGCCACATTGGGGGACCTCCTAGAACATCGCCAGCAGGTTCTCTTCAAGCGCTTCAAGATGATGAGCGACAAAGACAGAGGAACTGTCTCGGGTTACAGGAGATGAAGGGCAGGACAGTTCAGTGCTGTGCATGGACCTGGGCTGGATGCTGGTCCGGAAAATGGTCACTGGTGGGGCAGGCAATGCAATGCGAATGAGGTTGGGGACTCAGTAGTCCGTCTTCCTTAGGGTCAGGCCACCTCCCGTCTGCACTGTTATCCTCCCAGTGCCCACCGTGTGCTCCACGGGGCGCTGAGCTTGCCAGGTGCATTGGTTTGAATTTTTCCTCTGGAAGAAGGGTGACATTTATTGTTAGTTCATGAAAGTTTCCACATAACTAAAATTCCTCTCGAAGAAGAAAACTTTTTCTTCTACTTGAAGGGAGAAAAACCATTAGGATCACTTCCACTGTACTGAGTTTTACTGTGAATAAAAGAGAATCCCGCCAAAGGTGAAGGGTATTTCCTGTGGAACTACCCTTTCTGAGCCTCCTCTTCGTAAGGTGACCCTGGCCAGCAGGTTCTTCTCCAACCAGAGAAGAAACAGGGCACCAGCCACGGAGGCCCGTACTGTCACTTTTCTTTAGTCGGTTCAGTGCAGCACAGCCAATGCTTAATCTTACCAAAAGAAAGAAATCTTAAAAAATTAAAATGAGTTATCCAAAATGATTGCTTACCTTGGAGCATTTTCAGGTGTTTACAGCCTCACACTTTGCGTGTCTAGAGCCCACGGTGGCCAGGAGCAGACTTCTGGTGGAGAGGGAGGGGTGTCGTGGGGTACCTATTCACGTATGATTAGGAGTGGTCTGTTTTGGTGAAGCTGCCCCTGGTTGCCGTTTTGGTGTTTTCAAGGATAATTGCCGTGTCCTGGAAAAACAGTGTCAAGTGGTGGAGTCAGAAGGCCTAATTCCAAGTGGGCCATGCTCAAGGTGACTCTGTGACCTTGTATGTGTCACTGCTATTTCCCTCAGTTTTCACATATGTAAAATGGAAATTGTAACCTGTCCCACTTCGTGCTAGGGTTATTGTGAAGATCAAAGGAGCTAGTTTATGTAGACGTGGTGCATGGCTTGTGAAGGGTTCTGTAAGTATGTGATGGGATTACCCGGCTTGGGAAGTAGCGCTTGGTATGGGTTGCTCACGGCCTGGGAGGGTGTCTTCAGCTCTTAGTCCCACCTGCGCTCCAGGGGCTGTTCAACAGGAGATGCCAGACTCGGAGTAGACACAGGCCTTTGGGATTTACCAGGTGGGCTTTATTGAAAGAATTATGTTTTAAGCCACGGAGGCAATCCAAGTGAGACTGAAAATCTGGTTCCTGGAATTCCAAGCGTTTTTCAAGACTGATTCCTTGAAAATAGCTAAGAACTTCAATGAATTAGGCACATTTTCATCTCCTTGGTAAATTTTTATTATTATTTTTTAAGCTACAACTTAGGCTTCCAGGTAATATAACCTAGAAGGAATAAAATATGTCTACTATTCCTTAAGGGAGAAGAGTGAGGACCCACCCCTACCCCAGCCCCATCGCCATCTTCCTTTCTCAGAAGCAAAGTTGTATAATCTGAAAAACCTGACATTCCATATTGAGGGTTTATTGTAAGGTAGTAAAACCAGATTTTATATCTCGTTTATTCCTACAACTTCTGATGTGCTTCCAAAAATGGTATTAAGGCAGCAGCTGAGGAAATTTTATGAGATAATGAAGCAGAACAGTTACTGAAAGCCATCTGCTCAGTTGTTTACAAACTTGCTTCAGTACTTCAGAGGCAATGGTAGGGTACGTGTCTAAACTTCACAAGCTGCACTAGGTAGAACTAAATGAAGTGCGCCTGGGCCGGGCTGAGCGCAGTCCCTCTCTGTGCAGTGCGAGCGGTTGCCAGGCAGGCCTGTTGGAAGCCAGCAGAAAGCACCACACAGAGGTGATTATGTGCCACCATCTGTCACGCTTCAAGCCTACCATACAGCATGGCTAATCAGCCTTGGCAGGATGATGGATGAACAGCAGCAGCTGCCAAAAGCCACTGTTGGCAAACAGTCCTGAAGTTAAGAACTTTTTCCCCCCTCTGTCTTCCTCTCCAGGGTCCTGCTGCGTGTCCGCATGCTGTACTACCTAAGACAAGAAGTGATAGGAGACCAGGCAGATAAGATCTTAGAGGGTGCTGACTCAAGGTTAGTGCAAGCGCACATTTGTTCTGTGCCTCCCTGCAATAATCCGGGTAGTTGGAAAACATCACGGATTGTGTTTCAAAACCTTCATAAACCATTAGTAGCGCATCTCCTTTTTTGCATCTTGAATACATTATTTGTCCTGTGAGCTTGGGGATGTGATGAGGATTGGGAAAAGCCTATTTGTATGTACGTGTGTACAGATAAGAAGGTGTGAACTAAATTGCTGGTGTTCTGAGATGACCTTTAAAATGGGACACTGTGTGATAAATTCATTTCCGATCACGGTGGAAAGTGACTGACTTATGCCCTTTCTTTTAACCTTTGCTCATTCCTCCACGATGCTCAGGTGCTTATCGGGGGAAGGGGGCACGTGAGCACGTGGGTCATGTTCGTTACTTGGAATTCTTTTTTAATACTAGTGTTTGTTTTAACTATTCCATAAACACTTGTCTTTATAGTGAAGCCGACGTGTGGATACCTGAACCTTTCCATGCTGAAGTCCCTGCCGACTGGTGGGATAAGGAAGCAGACAAGTCCCTCCTAATTGGAGTGTTCAAACATGGTAAGTGACATTTCTGTTTGACCACATCTTGACTGTGTGGCTTTGTCTTTATTTACAGCTCTTTGCATAACTCTTTTCCAAAGTCATAATATTAATGAGGATAGTTCCAAAGGGCTCTTGGCGCCTACCATTTTCCTGTACTAAAAATCTAATATGAACTGTAAATATCAGATGCTGTTTTTGAATGTTTGTCGAGTATTTGAGAAGAAAACATTTCTTTCTTGGCTGTAAATAAAACCCAGACCGTATTTGTTTTAATAATAGCCCAGTTGTCCTATAGCTCTCCCTAAACTTTGCTTCCAGCACGGCTCCCCTTGCTAGCTCTGCCAGCCCGTGTCAGAGTGGACGGTGGGCTTAACCTCTGCTATTAATCTGTACAAGTGCCTCCTGGGCTTTGTTCCAAGCAATATTTCACAAATGTCAGTGCCGAGAACTCGTGGCTCCCCTGAGTGGGATGCAGCCTTGTTAACTTTGAAAGGCTGGGGTTGCAGAACTGGCATGATATATACAGTGAGCGACTCCTGATTATAATCCCAATTCTCTGGAGGTCGCAGAGGTATTCTCAGTAGCCCCGCCTGACTAAAGGGGAGAATGATGGCTTATAAAACCTTTCATGATTGCAGCTTGGCTTATGGATCTGCAGCAGTTAGGAGCGGGGTGTTGTAGTACACATCCTAATTGAATTGTGCTGTTCTGTCTGTGTACTGCAGCCGCGTTTGGTGAGCGCAGCCTAAAAATCATCTTCCCGCAGTGCACTGTTGGGATCTGCCATTTCCCATCTAGTCAACTTGGGCAGTCAAAAAGCAAATTGCAGTTTGAAAACCATAGAGGGAACAGTGTCATCTTACTGACACGCATCATCCTAAACCTAATAAGACAGGTGCGCTGGCCTTGTAGACAGGGACTTTTCAGCCAGCGGTGCAAGTTCCTGCAGGACGGAGGCTGTTCACAAGGAGGATGGGGTGGGCTCGGAGTACCACCGCAGAGGTCAGAAAGGAACACTACGAAGCCTTTTAAATGTCAAGCAAAATTAGATCTTGGGGAAAAAGGGTCAAAAATCTTCTTAGGCATCTTGCAGTTACTCTGAACCTGTTGTTCTGTTAGCGTTTGTGACCATTCAGATAACATCCCTGAAATGTAACTTGGCCCCCAAATCTGCCCTGGAGTGAGTGTTCTGTAGAATGCTCTACTGAAACGAGGTTTGTGTGCATGCCCCATAAATGATCATCTCCACTGAGAAGCCAAGTTCGTGTGGTGTGGCAGTGCTGCGATTTTGTCAGTGACAGGGCTGTCATTGTTTCTCTGTGTGTCCACCTTGGGCTGGTGGGGATGGCGCAGGCTATGAGAAGTACAATTCCATGCGAGCTGACCCTGCGCTGTGCTTCCTGGAACGAGTCGGTATGCCTGATGCCAAGGCCATAGCTGCTGAGCAGAGAGGAACAGACATGCTAGCAGATGGCGGTGATGGGTAAGAAGGACATTTTAAAATTTTAATAAACTTTATGTCAGTATCGCATCTATTGGCAGGGTTCAGTTCTTACCCTGCACTGTGCACTACATTGCATCTTGTTGAAACTTAAGTGATGTTTACCAGTATAGTTTGTTTATGTATCATAATAACTATTTAAACACAATGTATTATTTAAATAATCTGAAACTTGTCTTTTCCACATGATGACAGTCTCTCCACCCCAATACCCTCCTCCTCCCACAGCTGTACATTTTAAACACTGATAGAGTTGCTTTTGATGTCACACTCAGAATTAAAAGTAGCATTAGGCAGATTGTTGCTCTCTCCCAAGCCCCCTTCACTCTCTTACGGATCAGTATGATTTAAACATTTTTAAAAATTTTATATAGGGGAGAATTTGATAGAGAAGATGAAGACCCAGAATATAAACCAACCAGAACGCCATTCAAGGATGAAATAGATGTAAGAACTTGAGCATATTGACTTTTATAGCACCAGTAAAATATTATATGCCCGTATAAGACTTGTTAAACTTTATAGATAATGGCCTTTTCTTTAAAAGATAAAGCAAAATGAAACTGCAAATTAAAATAATTCTATGTCTCCCTTTGTTTTCAAGGAATTTGCCAATTCTCCTCCAGAAGATAAGGAAGAATCCATGGAAATACGCGCCACAGGTACGGCTCCGGAAAAGCCCATGGAGCAGAGCAAGTGTGTGCTCTGCAGGCATTATTCATGTGTCAGGGGCTTCTGCTCCTTGATGCTGGTGGTATCTTAAAATGCTATTTCATCTACACTGACTCAGCTCTTTTGTGAATAATTTAAATTCTTGTTTATTGTTGGTTTTTCATTACGTTGAATTTCTTTGATAAAATAACAATTTTTTTGATTATGAACATTTATATACTTATGTTTTACACCAGTTAGTGAAAACTTTTAGGCATCTTTAGAAATATATCTCTTGGGAGTAGGGCATTTGCTAAGTATCTGAAATATTGCCAGTTCATAGAGAATACTGACCTTTTGCCTAATGTAGAATCGTTAGCTAACAATTATGTGATTATTTTTTATGTTCAAGATTGTTAATCTAATACATTACAGGAGAGCACCCTTATAATGTAGTTCATGGAGTAACGTATATTTCTTTATGTAAATTTAATAAATAAATTTATTTTTTTCCTCTAAGGAGCTAAAAAAGAAATAGTTTATAAGTTCCCTACTAATATTATTCCTTATTTATATTTTAAAAATGAGGGCCTACAGTGCCTTTTCCCACACTGTCATTTGAATGTTAATGAGTCATCCTGTTTTGATGGAAAATCCTGTGTATTGTAAGATTGCAGCTACACATTTCAAAAATATTCTTTCCACTTCCCCAGGCAAGCACAGTGAGAGTAATGCTGAGTTAGGCCAGCTCTACTGGCCTAACACCTCAACCCTGACTACCCGTCTGCGCCGGCTCATTACTGCCTATCAGCGCAGCTATAAAAGGCAACAAATGAGGCAAGAGGCCCTAACGAAGACTGACCGGCGGAGACGGCGGCCTCGGGAGGAAGTAAGAGCCCTAGAAGCGGAAAGGGAAGCTATCATATCTGAGAAACGGCAAAAGTGAGTTTCCTCAGGGTTTTTACTCAACTCCTCCCACACTCCTCTCTTCTCTGCTCTTCTAGGCCCTCGAGGCAGGAATCACATCCAAGATGAGGACCACCAAAGAAAGCCTCACTGCATCAAAGCAGTCTGTCCCCTCATCCCCAAAATAAGTACTATGCATTAGGTTTAGGGTAAAAGAGGAAAAGAAATAATAAACTGTAAGCCTTTTTACTCAAGTACAATTCAAGCTAATGTCTTCTTTCTAATAGGTGGACGAGAAGAGAGGAGGCTGATTTTTACCGCGTGGTATCCACTTTTGGAGTTATTTTTGACCCTATGAAACAGCAGTTTGACTGGAACCAGTTTCGAGCCTTTGCCAGACTTGACAAGAAGTCTGATGAGAGTTTGGAGAAGTACTTCAGCTGTTTTGTGGCCATGTGTAGGCGCGTGTGTCGAATGCCCACTAAGCCAGATGACGGTAGGTTCATTCAGTAACAAAAGGTCTGTACTAAAAGGCCAACTGAGTGAAGAATAAGTGACTGAACAGTTTAAAGCATAGTTGGTTTTTTTCCAAGTAAATACAATTGTTTTCATGTTATAGAACCCCCTGACCTCTCCTCCATGATCGAGCCAATCACAGAAGAGCG
Organism: Ceratotherium simum simum; assembly: GCF_057802395.1. NCBI lineage: Eukaryota > Metazoa > Chordata > Mammalia > Perissodactyla > Rhinocerotidae > Ceratotherium > Ceratotherium simum. The sequence goes on along the minus strand of NC_141930.1, from coordinate 24,827,171 downwards.
TGCCTCTAGAACTCTCTACCGCATCGAACTGCTGCGGAAAATACGAGAACAGGTTCTTCATCACCCTCAGCTGGGAGAGAGGCTGAAGCTCTGCCAGCCGAGTCTGGATTTGCCCGAGTGGTGGGAATGTGGAAGGCATGATCGAGACTTGCTGGTTGGTGCTGCTAAACACGGGGTCAGTCGGACGGATTATCACATCCTCAACGACCCCGAGTTATCCTTCTTGGATGCACACAAAAACTTTGCTCAGAACAGAGGGGCCGGTAATATATCTTCCTTGAACCCACTGGCAGTTGGGTTTGGCCAGATTCCTGCAGTCGTGTCATCCGCTCACGTTCAGGATGAAAAGGTGGTGGGACAAACTGAAGGCAAAGTGGAGGAGTCGGAAAACGCGGCTGCCGGAGAGAAACCTGCGGGGAAAGAAGAGGAGGAAGAAACAGACGGTGGGGAAAAGGACAGTAAGCAGGAATGTGAGGCTGAGGCCAGCTCTGTAAGAAATGACCTGAAAGGTGTGGAGGCCGCTGCAGATCCAGGGCCTAAGTCTATTTCAGAAAAAGGTTCTGAAGAGGATGAGGAGGAAAAGCTGGAGGATGATGATAAGTCGGAAGAGTCTTCCCAACCTGAAGGTAATGCCTGGCCCTCCAGGCCTCTCTCCTGATTCCACAGGGCAGTGGTGACGTGCAGTGTTCTCATGTCATGTGACGGGGCTCTTTTTTTTTAAGGGTCATTAGGGTATATTTTCTTCTGTGAAGGGGTAAGTTCAGGTTAGCTTAGATGTGTGTTTTGCTCTTTGTGGCATGTAAACATGATATTTTGAACAACTTAAACTCGCAGGAGAGTTTTACAGACACGTAACGATTTCTATGTTAAGGATAGGGGTTAACTTTACAGTAGCGGTATATTAAGCATTCCAAGTGATTTTAATTTAGACAATTAAATGTGAGGGAGAAGAGACATTCACTGAGTAAATATTGGTAATTATTTTAAAACATGATGCCTAGGTTATTTAGTTTGAATTCAGAAGTAAAGGGCAAGAATAGAATCTAAAAACAGCCAGTTTTCTGTCTACGTCACAGTTAGGTAGCTGAACCTGGCACAGAATAAAAATAGGGCACCATCTTGTACTATTCTGCTGGAGTTGCAGCTTTGAACTGTAGCCGACATGTTAGCCGTCTGTGTGGAGGGACATAGGCTCTTTGGGGTCAGAGATTTGGTTGTCGTTCAGCCTCCTCTGAGGTTTACTTGCACGATGACTAGTGATGTGACCTCCGTAAGCCTCTGCTTCTTCATCTATAAAATCAGGAAAACACCATCTACGTGAAAGGGCCATTGCAAGCTTTAAACAAGAAGATTTGTAAAACGCCTAATGCCATTCTAGCCGTTTGGTAGGCACTCAGTAAAATGGAGCTGATTCGTATTCGGACATTCAACTCGGTCCTTTCTGAGCTTCTTTTTCAGTGGCGTTCTGGTTCTGAGTAATCCACATTAACTCGTTTCTCAGCAGGAGCTGTCTCTAGAGGGAAGAATTTTGACGAAGAAAGCAATGCGTCTATGAGCACTGCTAGGGATGAAACCCGAGATGGATTCTACATGGAGGATGGAGATCCTTCAGTAGCTCAGCTCCTTCATGAAAGAACATTTGCCTTCTCATTTTGGCCTAAGGTTGGTGGGTTTTCTTATTTTGTTTTGTTTTGTTGACCCAAAAAGAGTTGGATGGAGGAAAGCATTCTAGCTTGATTTTTCAAATAAGTTTAAGGTAAACTTTAACACAGTGTACGAAGACTGTAGATTTTTCTCATGTTTTTAAAGAATGATCTGGAGAAGCCCAAAGGAAAAATTCTGTAGAATACTTGTGCAATAAGATAGGAAAGGTAACGTGAAGGAACGATAATAAGAAATAGAGCTGTGTATATGTGGGTCTTTAGCTCCTTGAGGTTTTATAGATTAGTAGTCATATTGTCCAGTATAGTCTCTGGATTATTGTTTCAACAGACTCACCCTTTGGCAAAATAAAACGTGTGGATCTTTTTAAAAACATTTTTTTATTGTGGTAAAAAACACGTAACATATATTTTACAATCTTAACCATTTTTAAGTGTATAAATAGTTCAGTAGTGTTAAGTATATTCACATTGTTGTGAAACAGATCTCCAGAACTTTTCCATCTGGCGTGACTGAAACTCTATACTCATTAAACAACTCCCCTTTTCCCCTCCCCCCAGCTCCTGGCAACCACTATTCTACTTCCTGTTTCTGTGAATTTGACTACTTTAGATATCTCACATATCATAACATATATCATGTTAGTGCTTTTGTGACTGGCTTATTTCTCTTAGCGTAATGTCCTCAAGCTTTATCCATGTGGAGGCATGTGACAGGATTTCCTTCCTTTTTAAGTCTGAATAATATTCCATTGTGTGTATTTATACATGTGTGTATGTATGTATACATTTTCTTTATCCATTCATCCATTGTTGGGACATTTGTGTTCTTTCCACCTCTTGGCTTATTATAGTGCAACTATGAACATAAATGTACTAATATCTCTTTGAGATCCTGCTTTCAGTCTTTTGGATATATACCCAGAAATGGGTGGATTGCTGGATCATGTGATAGTTCTATTTTTAATTTTTTGAGGAACCTCCATACTGTTTTCCATAGCAATTGCACCATTTGACAGTCCCACCAACAATGCACAAGGGGAAAATGTGTGGACTTTTAAAACTGTGTGTTTTATTTATTTTTTTAATCCAAAGCAGAACTTTCAAATTTAAGACAACTTCATGTATTTGGAAACCTGTAATACTTTTAACTCAGGAGAGGATGGTCTGTTGACCCATTTGCTCCAATACATTATGAAATCTAAATATAGTTATCTGTAACCAAAAAAAACATGGAAATTACTTTTTTGGCTAACTAGCATAATTTTATAATAACATCCCTGTGTAATTTGGGTCTGGTTTTCAGGGTGAGGAAATAATCATGCTAATCACCGTAACGGGGCTGTCTGGTTCAAAACAAACAACACAAAAATGGCTTCAGTCAACTCATCCTCAGGCTCGTCTTCCATAGTGTTAGTTGTGTAAGAAACAATGTGAAATTTTTAACTGAAGAGTGTACTATCAAAGACATTTTTTTTGTATACCCCCTTTGTTCCCTCGTTATGCTAATCTCCCTTATTGAGTATAGAAGGGAGTTTCCCAGATCAGTCAAAAGGTCTATAGTGGCAGGCACTTTTAATCTATGGAAACTGGGTCTAAGAGCTGTAATTAGAAATTTTTAATGTACACGCTTCAATGAAATTTGAAGTGATAATAGGTGGGGAATGCAAATTGACATTCATTAGGTGTTCCTAGGTTGGTCCCCATTTCGTAATGCTGAACTTTATTAATAGTGACGCTAATGATGTCCCACTGCCTGGGACAGACTGCAGTCCAGCCCGTGGATCTGAAGCACCAGGACATTGAGCAGCTAAATGCAGGGTTCCATTGTTATCTGCTGACGTTCACCAATAATTCTTGAGCTTAAATAAAAGTTACTTTTAAAATATGAGGACATTTTAGAGGTGGTGGTTATATAGTGTTTTCTAATTTATGTGATTCAGTCTTCGTAATTGAAAAATATTAAGTTTTCTGTATTGGGGGCACCTTAGGACCTTATACCAGAGCAAAGCAGTTTTGGTGGATTTTGTTTATTTACTTGCTTATTTGTTTTTTGTTTTCTTTTACTTTTGGCCCACTGATTGACTTTTAAACCTTTTATACTCTTTAGCATCTTGATGGAAATATTTATCTAGTACTTTTCACCAGATCTATGTTACAGTTTCGTGTGACTTTTCTTCTCCCTCCAGGATCGAGTAATGATAAACCGATTAGACAACATCTGTGAAGCAGTGTTGAAAGGCAAATGGCCAGTAAATAGGCGCCAGATGTTTGATTTCCAGGGCCTCATCCCTGGTTACACGCCACCCACCGTGGACAGTCCCCTGCAGAAGAGGAGCTTTGCCGAGCTCTCCATGGTCGGCCAGGCTAGCATTAGTGGGAGCGAGGACCTCACGACTTCTCCTCAGTTGTCAAAGGTAAGTTAGAGCAGTTGGCTTTTGCAGTTCAAAGGTAAGCTCCCTAAATCTTGCTGTAGTTAGGAAGCTTGTGTTTCACTGGTTCTACTTAGAAGGAAGATGGCTGCTGTTTCCTCAGCTCCTTTCAGCCATCACGACTGTTTAATGCCTTAAGCTTCTAGTTCTTCATTTCTGAAAGCCAGCCCGTATAGCAGATACAGTTTTGGCTCATTATTTTGTTGGAAATTTTCACTAGGAAGACGCCCTCAACCTCTCTGTCCCTCGCCAGCGGAGGAGGAGGAGGAGAAAAATTGAAATTGAGGCCGAGAGAGCTGCCAAGCGGCGAAACCTCATGGAGATGGTTGCCCAGCTGCGGGAGTCTCGGGTGGCCTCAGAAAACGGACAAGAAAAAGTTGTAGATTTATCAAAGGCCTCAAGAGAGGCAACAAGCTCTACCTCAAATTTTTCATCTCTTACTTCAAAGTTTATCTTGCCTAATGTCTCGACACCAGTGTCTGATGCCTTTAAGACTCAAATGGAACTGCTCCAGGCAGGTCTGTCACGCACACCCACGAGGCATCTGCTTAATGGCTCCCTAGTGGACGGAGAGCCTCCCATGAAGAGGAGGCGGGGACGGAGGAAAAACGTGGAGGGCCTTGATCTGCTTTTCATGAGCCACAAACGGACGTCATTGAGTGCAGTAAGTTCAGGAGCTCACTTCCCTTGTGTCTGCCCACACTGACAGCCAGGGTCCCTGCTCTGCTGACGGTGCAGGTCTGTGTTCCTCTCAGTGACGTAATATTAAAGCTGGCTTCTTCCACTAAAAAAAAATAGAATTATAATGAGCAGAGCCACGGTTCTGAGCTGGAAAATTGTGTTGAACATTGATCCAGATCACTCAGCCTGAACCAGATGTAGCTTGAGGATTTATTCTTCCCAAGATCCTGATGTATTGATGTTCTCGGAAGACTAGCCCAAAACAGAAATGTGTTCTTCTGAGCCTATAGTTGTTACCTCTGAATTCTTGAGGTGGAAAAAGCTTCTGTTCTTAAAAATATTGATATGTTTTGGGCCTGGCATTTATTAGACGAGTATAAATGTTTAGTTTCAGGCTTAAGATTTGTGTTCGTATACAAAGCTAGCGATTGCAAATTCTCCTCCATAACTAGATATTTTAAAAATCTCAACCAAGTAAAGATCTGTGCTAGTTCAGGTTTGAATGCAGTGTATGTACCAGTGGATTTTGACGTTCTCTTTTTCAATTGAAAGGCAATGAGAGCAGGTAATCAAAATAACTCTCTTCACTAATCTGCTTGAACCACACCACCTAAAAATGTGCCACCTCACTGATGACGAGCGTTTTCCCCACAGAACCTGATGACATGCAGTCCTTTTCAAAGGGCTAATTAGTACTGGATATTTTAGCCTATCAGTTTGAAACCCGAATCAGCGTGGTGGTGCTGGGGCTCATTGTCTATGCATGAGGAGCCACTGCTCCAGGAACTCTGGGCCCTTCCCCTGGGCAGCGGGATACAGTTTGGGAAGCTCTGAAATTTGAAACTAAGGGGAGGCATTTATTTCAATATGTTTTTCCTTATTCCATCTCTGTTATTATTTGCTCATTTTCTATTTCTTGAACCTAGAGGAAGCTTAATAACTTTCAAAGAGTAGGAAAGGGTGTAGTTGGGTTAAAGTCTAGAAATGACCAAATAGCATTCGATGAAATTTGTCAACTGGTGGGATCTGATTAAAATGGAAGCATCCAGGTGGCTAAAAGTTATTTTTCAGCGTTCACCGTCAATGTACATCAGTTGTAATAATGGTCAGTTTTGTTGAGCATATGATTACTTTTAGGATCTTGTAAATACATACTTTGCGGTGGATCCACTGTGACTGGTTGTTCCATAAGTTAAAATATCATTTCTGGGTGTGTGGTCCCCAAAGTTGTATCACTAGTGATTAGCCTTTCTGCTTGAAACCACCTGAACACTTTGATAGATTTTGTTCACTGAAAATCCTTTCTCCATAAACAGCAACAAATTGGGGAGTTTCTGCAGCTCACATCTCTTTTCATTTACTGTTTGTGTTTAATATTGGAATCACAGCACATGCTTCTCTGTGGACCAAGGGTCAGGAATTAGCAGTCAGTGCGACCTAGGTGCTGTTTTCCTATTGCAAGTGCACATCCTATGTTACACTGATGACTGACTGTATTCATTTCACATATTTTAAGCTGTCGCCAAGAATTTATTGATATTTTTCTTTCTCTAAAGTCACATTGAGCAGCCCAGCTCAAGTCTGAGAGAACTCCTAATAGATGTTGGAGAATGTATTTTAAGTTTTTTTTTGTTGTTGTTGTTTTGGGTTTTTTTCACACTGTGAAATGTTGGAATTTGCAGATTCCTCATTTGGTGTTGTGGAGGGTTACGTGCATGCACATAAATACAAGGACAACACTGATTGCTCTATAAATAAACTGAGTAGTGAGGAGGTATAAAGGTTGGCAGAGTTACTTGTGTGGAACAAGACAAATCCTGAAATCTTGTGTTATGTCAGCACTCAGACTAGAGACCATTTTGTGTTGCCATGAAGAGTGAAGGTGCAGTCATCATGGATTCAGCAACATTGTGGGCACCAGCCCTGCCCCCTGTGCCAGGCAGTAGGATGTGAATAATAAAAGCCTGACAAGTGCTTGCACTAGAGAACTCAGTGTTTAAGATGGGTGACAGATAAATAATAATATATCATAGTTGTGGGGCATGCCTGGGGTACTTTGTGAGCCCAAAGGAGGATTGGGAATGGAGGGAGGAGGATATGGGGAAGAACAGATGAGGATTTTCCCTAGAGATGGTAATACTTTGGTTAAGTTTTGAAGATTGTGTAAGAGTTGGTCATTTGAAAAGAGGGAGTGAAGAGAGCATGTGCAAACGGACTGAGGCCAGAGAGAGCCTATCATGTTTGGTAAACTAAAAGTTATTGGCCAGGGAATTTGGTGAGAAGGCGAGGTTCAGCAGAGAGGAGCTTGGAGACAAGGTAGGATGCAAATCATGGAGGACTTTGATTGCCATTCTAAAGAACTTGGATTTTATCCTGAAGGTGATGAGAATTCAATTATCGAAATAGTTGAAATAGGGGAGTGATATCCTAAGTTTTTGAACTGGGAAGAGTGTATTTTAGAAAACAGACTTCAGTATAGCAGTGTGGAGGTTGGATTAAAGAAGCAAGGAATGAGAATCAGGGAGAGCATTTAGGAATATTGTGGTGATGTGGGTGGGCCGTGATGAAGACCTGAACCAAAGCTGGAGCAGTAGGAATGGACAAATGGCTGACATAGAAGATGTCTGGAGGTTGAAATAACAGAGTTTGAGGACCAGTGGCTGGACAATGGTAGAGTCTAGACTTCAGCCACGGGCAGTCTTTCCAGTGTGGCACACATACCTAATGCAGAGTATCGTACTACCAACAGAATTGTGCTGTCCACAGAGTGCCAAAAAGCTACGTGTAAACTGGCTTTTGGAACTGCCCTATAACTGATTCTACAGTGTGAAGAATGATATTAAAGTTTCACCTTCTAATTTGATAGCTATTCCAGAACTGACATTGTCTCAAATAATTTTTGTCCCTTTTTGATCAAGGGTAGCATTTTCTTGGGATAGGGCATTGTCAGAATCTGTCTTCATGTGAGAATTCAGACCCTTGTCAACTTTCTGCAGGAAGATGCTGAGGTGACCAAAGCTTTTGAAGAAGATATAGAGACCCCACCAACGAGAAACATTCCTTCTCCTGGACAGCTGGACCCAGACACACGGATCCCTGTTATAAATCTCGAAGATGGGACTAGGCTGGTGGGGGAAGATGCTCCTAAAAATAAGGATTTAATTGAGTGGCTGAAGCTGCATCCTACTTACACTGTTGATATGCCAAGTTATGTACCAGTAAGTATTACAAAGTTTAGAGTTGGGAGGAACCTTGCTAGGATAGTCCATTACATTCTCCCATACAACATAGAAAATCCCCGGTCCCTCAGCCTTTGGCTTGAATGTCTCCTTGTCTCCAACATTTCCCAGTTTTTGTCATTGTATATTCTGCATTCGAGAAACTAGCATCAGGTTTGTCCTACATGAAAGGCAGCCTTGTAGTTATCTGAAGATGGCTTTTTGCCTATTACACATTTCCTTACTTTTTCCTTCTACCACCAAATAGCCATGATTTCTTCGGTTATTCTTTACATGACATAGTTTCTAGGTGGTCTTATTATTGGGGTAACACTCATGAATGCACTGTAATTGGTCTCCAGACCAGGTCTCACCAGCACACAATACTAGGAAGCTGTTACTTGCAGAGATTTGACCAACTAATGTAGCCCAAGACTTTATTAGTTTCTTTTGAAAGCAACTACAGTTATGCCTTATATTAAACATTAGACAGTATCTCCAGATGATTTGTTACATAAACTGTTTGCTAGCTGGCAATGCAAATCTTTCACTTGCTATACTTATATAAAACTTAAATGTAAAATTTTACATTTTATTTTGTTTAGTTCAGCCTGAGTTGAGTTCCTGCCACTGAGAATGCCACCTCCTGCAAAGGTCCTTTTATCCCTGGGGTTGGTTATTTACAGTCTTGTGTCATCAGATGTGACATCTTCTCTGTATTCATTCAAGTCACTGACTAGAAATTAACAAAGGTACTAGAAAGAATTTCCTTAAAAAATACCAAGACTTGGTTAAACACTTGAAGAAAAGACTTTAAGCAGGTTATTGATAGGCAAAAGGAAAAGCAAATTCTCAGCTTACATATTCTTTTAGTAACTATGGTTACTAAAACCATAAACTATGGTTTCTAATAATTAAAACAATTCTTGAAACTTCCATGGTAATTAAAAATGACTTGACTGTACTCTTTGTCATTTATATAGGAAAGAGTAAGTACTAAATACATATTTTTTTTTTTTTTTGCAGAAGAATGCGGATGTGTTGTTTTCTTCGTTTCAGAAACCGAAACAGAAACGACACAGATGTCGAAACCCTAATAAATTGGATATAAACACTTTGACCGGAGAAGAAAGGGTGCCTGTTGTCAATAAACGAAATGGGAAGAAGGTAAACTTTGGGAAAGGGAATTGATCTCTCTGTGATTTCTTAGCCCAGAAAGAAGTGTTTTATCCTGACGTCTTTTATAAGGAAAAAGAATCATGTTTCTTCCAGAATATATGTATATGTGTGTATATATATAGATGGGGGAGGAAGAGACGGAAGGATCTGTGTATTTTTAAATCACTTTTCAAATGCCTCTCCCCAGATGGGTGGAGCTATGGCGCCTCCAATGAAGGATCTACCCAGGTGGCTGGAAGAAAATCCTGAATTTGCAGTTGCTCCAGACTGGACTGATATAGTGAAGCAGTCTGTAAGTACAAACTGCATTTCTTTCAAGAAATGTATCTATACAAAACTGTTTTCCTGAATTTTTCTTTATTTTCTGTTGGTCATTAATTATTCAGTTATAACTTAGCTTAAAAGAATTGACATACTACATTATTTTCATACATCATTAATACATCATCATTTCTTGTATCAATACATCATTAATCCAAAGTGGATTAATTTGTCAGCTCTATTTAAAAGGATTGTGTAGAGGTATATATTCACAGTCTTGCAGGTGGACTGACTATGGGAGGAATGCCCTGGATAAACCTAGTTAACAGCCCATCTCTGGAATGGAATTTATGGTGGTTGAGATCTTTAAGATTAACTGCGATTTCTGATTTTAAAATAAACAAGCAAAATATACAACAGTTCTGCCTAAAAGATTTTTTTGTGATTAGTTTCTTTTTAAAATTAATTTGTTAATGATATGTTGATTCTTTTTTGTTTGTTTAAATTATACAGTGAAATAGCATATTTTTCTTTGGGTGTATGGTTCTGTCAGTCTTAACACGTGTAGTTTTGTGAACTGCCACCATAATCAGAATACAGACAATTCCATCACTCCCCCAAATTCCCCTTTATTATTCTCTCCCCTACCACCCCCGGCCCCTGGCTACCACTGATCTGTTGTGCATCCCTAGAGTTTTGTCTTTTTGAGGATGTCAGATAATCAGAGGTATAAAGTGCATAACTTTTTTGAGATGACCTCTTTCACTCATCATACTGAGATTCCTTCAGGTGGTTCCATGTGTCCAAACCTTGTTCCTTTTCATTACTGAGCAGTCCTCCAATTGTGTAGCTATACCCTGGTGTGTGGTTATTCCTCCCCCGTGGAACTCCTTTCACGGGGTTTCCTTCTGGGCTGTTACCGTATTTTGGAAATTATGACTAGAACTGCTATAAACATTCGTGTACAGCTTTTGGTGTGAACATAAGTTTTGTTTCTCTAGGATAGATACTGAAATGTAATTTTAATTAATTAAATTTTCATGTTTTCAACCACCCTCTGATGTACTATTTCTCAAGTTAGTTATAGATGCAGGTAACCTGACATTTACCTCACTGATAGAATAGCCTTTAACAATTTTTCTGCAATTCAGCATAATTCAATGAGCTAATGTAATGCTAAAATATAGAATTTTTGCTTTCATAAGCTTTATCATTGAGCTTTTAGAATGGAAATAATTATGTATTTCCGTTGAGAATGTCAATTTTCAGATCATCACAAAAGCCCACATTGAAATTAAGTTTTCTTTAGCAACTTTTATAGCCACTGCTTGCCCTCCGTTTCCTTCAGGGTTTTGTTCCCGAGTCGATGTTTGACCGTCTTCTCACTGGACCTGTGGTGAGGGGAGAAGGAGCGAGCAGAAGAGGAAGAAGGCCCAAAAGCGAAATCGCCAGGGCAGCTGCAGCTGCTGCTGCTGCTGTGGCCTCCACTTCAGGAATCAACCCTCTGTTGGTGAACAGCCTGTTTGCTGGAATGGACCTTACGAGCCTTCAGAATCTCCAGAATCTGCAGTCTCTCCAGCTGGCAGGTCTCATGGGCTTCCCTCCAGGACTGGCAACAGCTGCCGCTGCTGGAGGCGATGCTAAGAATCCTGCTGCCGTGCTGCCCCTGATGCTGCCGGGCATGGCGGGCCTGCCCAACATGTTTGGACTGGGTGGGTTGTTGAATAACCCTCTATCCGCTGCTACTGGAAACACCACTACTGCTTCGAGTCAAGGAGAACCGGAAGACGGCACTTCAAAAGTCGAAGAGAAAGGCAATGAGAACGAAGAAGAGAACAAAGACTCTGAGAAAAGCACAGACGCTGTTTCGGCTACTGACTCTGCGAATGGATCTGTTGGTGCTGCTACTGCCCCAGCCGGCTTGCCCTCAAACCCGCTCGCCTTCAGCCCTTTCCTCCTGTCCACCATGGCTCCAGGCCTCTTCTACCCATCCATGTTTCTACCTCCAGGACTGGGAGGGTTGACACTGCCTGGGTTCCCTGCCTTAGCCGGACTTCAGAATGCTGTGGGCTCCGGCGAAGAAAAGGCTCCTGACAAAGCCGAGGGTGGCACCTTTCAGGAAGAAGAGAACCTGGAAGGCAGTGATGCCGAGGAGAACCTGGATAAGACTGCAGAGTCCTCCATCTTAGAAGACGAAATAGCACAGGGTGAAGAGCTAGACTCACTTGATGGGGGGGATGAAATAGAAAACAATGAGAATGATGAATAACCAGTACCAGTTCCAGTTCAAGTGTTTAAAACTTTTGACAAGTGGTAGTCCTACTGTTTACACTCACAGTTAATGTCCATACCTAGTTTTATAAGCTGTTCTGTAACATAGTGTAGCAAAAAAAAAAAAAAAAATTCCAAGTCATGTTATACAGGTGTGTCAAAAGGTATCTCGGTCATTAAGTATTGTGCAGTGCATTATTTATTATCCCTAGGAGAGATGAAATTCAAGAGGTGATCATGTCTTTTTAAGGAAACTTACATAATGCTCTGCTTTTTTTTTTTTTTTTTTTTTTCCTTTTG